>NC_134112.1:25505000-25662500 GCF_040939455.1 Microcebus murinus
AGAGTCCTATCTAAAAACAACCTCAGTTATCTACAAATTAAATTGCCAAGAGGGAAATTTATTTTTTTATATCATACAGTAGTTTACAAGACATATATTCCTGAATGAGAATAGATTTTTTTAAAAAGCATTAAAGTTTATTATTATTTAGGGGACATTAAAACAAGACAATGGTCAAAGCAATCACTTTATGGCACTTGTGGGACTTTAGAAATCAGTGTGTTGAGAAGCCTCCTGTTAAGGAGGACATGGAGTGGTTACTGTACAGCAGATATTGGTGTCACATAAATTGCAATAACACAATTTATCATACAGAAGAGGTGTTAAAGTTGTCTTTGGCCACAAGCTGTGTAGGAGAGAGGCTCTTGTGCCCTGTTTTTGAACCTAACAAGTGAGTTATGGAATCCTGTAAGAGTCCCTCCTTATCCATAAGTCACTGCTTTTAGCAATGATGATCTCCTTCTCAAAATCCCTGATGTAATAGAATAGTGAGGGCAGGATTTCAACTTCCATTTTTAGTTTCATCACTTGTTCCCTAGTTCTCTCATTTGTGATGATCATGTTAGGAGGCTAGAGGCTAAAATGTTGACGAGTCACCTCTTTGTGGGAAGAGAATTTGCCTGGTTCAAGAATTCCGTAGTTGAGGTGGTGTGCTTGGGACAAGCACGGTGACTTCCTGCTAGGGCAGGAGTCATGTGGAACCCTCCAGTTGTTGAACTGATAGCCACATGCTTTACCGCAGCAGCTCTGCAAGGCCATCTGGTTTACCTGGGGACCATCTGATTAATCATAGATTGGCCCCTGGATCACTGAATTCAACTAGTAGTAGCCACTTCTGAAAGAGTTATCAATTCAAGAGGAATCTTTGTGTTTGCATATTTAGAGCCAAGATAATTATTGGTAGTCTCTGCATAACAAATGTAATTTCAATTAGACTCTTTTTCTAAATTAAAAACTATTGCTTGTGTGTAATGAGTATTCCTGTTTTTTTAAAGGGCATTTTTAATGTTTTTATTCCAAGGACATTAAGAGCATCGAACAAAAGATCGTCCAATTACTGTATGATGTTAACAAATATGATGAATCCTTCATTTCTGCGTGTACCAGTGGAGCCAGCGGTGCAGGACTGTGAAAACTAATTGTAACAGAGATCTTCAACACCAAATTAGATGGAACAGTATTTGGAATTGTGTGGTTATAGGATAGGGTCTTTTCTAATTTTTAAGAGAAGTTGCAAGGGGTTGCCCAAACACTTCTTCATGGCTTAATAGCCATGATATTTGATAAGGCTGTATTTCTTGTGTTAAAATATAATAGCATAATGTTGAAACTTCTACCCATACTTTAGCTATTGAATAAAATGAAAAACATAATATGGTCTTCTGATGGCATATAAAAAGGTTGTGCAAGGAAAACATTTGTCATGGTATGCAGGATCATTTGAGTGTTCTTAGGAAGACTTGAAAATGATGTGATTGAATGAAAAAATCAAACCCAAGATCCTCATTTCTTTCCCATGCAAACTCGTTTCCATTGCTTTCATAGTCTGGTAGTTGATGCTGTCGTTGTCGATTAAGAGAAATTTGCTTTTGTTGTTGTTTTTTGCCGGCACCGTGTCTGAAACAGCTTAGGAAAAGTGGATATCCATATGTATTCTCCCCGTCAGACATTGTGTCACTACTCTCAGGCCTCTCCTCAGTGTTGCTTCCTTCTATCTGTGGAGAAGCAATAAAAAAAAAAAAATTACCTGCTAAAATGGATCTTTGGATGTTCATTTCCTATTTTCTAAAAGCAGGTTGGCTATTTCGCCCTTGAGCCTTAAGAAATGTTGCTGATTGGCTGTTTGTTATTTTTTTAATAATATATGGCATGTATCCAAGTAAGCATTCCGATGACCTCGACAATAAAATGTGATTCTTGGCTGCAAGGTCTATTGGGGGATGGCAGGCTGCCAGCCACTCATACATCATTTACAGGTGGCTGTTTCTGACAGGCCAGTGTTAGTTATTGTAAATGAGTGACAATCCCTATAACTCACCTGTAAGCCTCACTCCGCTGGCCCAGCGCTCCCAAGATCCCCGCCCCCTCCGCCGCACGTGCTCTTCTCTCTTGAAGACCCACACAGGCCGGCCCTCACGTGCCCGCTGCAGCCTGCACGGGCTCATCAGTACGTGGAGCTACCTTGTATGTGATTGACGATAATTAGGTTTCAACTGCCTTCTGATGCAGAAATACACACCATTACAGCATGGCCAATTCGGCTCCTGCAATCTTGCCTCTGAAAGGGTATTGATTCACTCTTTCACATTTTTAAAAGGTCATGGCAATAATTCCATCTGAACTGTGCTAAGTGAAAATAGTTTGTAGAAATAATATGGTTGCTTCTTAGTTCTATCGTAATTGAAAGCCACAATGACTTGTTTTTTTAGTATACTTTAATTACATATGTCACTTTGCTCCATCCTACCCTGATGAAGTGTTTGTGAAGTTAGAAAGCAGGAGGCCCTCTGTGTTAATGTCTTCGGACTTTTTGGCAAAGAGGGGTTTTTTTGTTTTCCTACTGTGTAAGGTGAAGCCTAACCAAACCCTGGGGTCACACTGCCTTATTAATTTAAGAATTAAAAAGAGACTTGAACCTTTCCCCCACATCTGTCATCTGCCTGCCGGTTTTAATAAGATGAGAATATATTGGCTTTGGTGAATAGGATGCTAAATTTGCTTACATTCTGCAAATTTTCATTGTAGTTAAACAGCGTTTTCTGGGTTGACTGAAAAATATTATTCTCGATAGTTATCAGACCACAATAAAATGAGTTCGTTATGAGAACGCAGAGCTCCTGTAGTGTAACCACCCTACCGAGTGACAGGAAACTATGAATGATAGAGCATAAATTACTGGATTACTCAGACTGCAATTTGAGGCTTTTTCCTACATCTTCAGCTTTTCCGAGGTGAAGGAGTTTTAAAGTGCTTGAATTGCATGTTTGCTAAAGTGGGTGATCAGATTTTATGCTCTGAGCCACCATGTGTCTGTCTCCCAGTTAGAGGGGGGGAAAGTCTCAGCTGTTTCTAGTCTCCAAAATGAGCCAGTCATTGTACTTGCAAACTAAGGGGCACATTCTCATTGAGAGCATGGGGATTTACGCACATAATTACCATTAATGCTAATGGCATTTATGTCTGTACAGCCCCACGCATCAAGATGAGAATATATTTCCATGTCTTCATGCTGTGAAAGTCCATTTAATATCATTCATTTTACAACTTATTTTTTAAGATGATGTCCATATTCTGTCACAGCGTACATACGCCTAGTTAAAAGCAAATGTGGGAAATATTGGGAAGAGATGTGATAGCTAAACTTGTTCGTGTAGATGAAATATTGCTGAACTCAGATCCATTCATACTCTTTAAACACAACGCTCTGTTCGGGTTTGAAACCGCTGGCACACTTTTCATGCTGCTATAAATTTGTCAGCCTAATGGGACATTTTGTAGATGTTTTCCTTTTTAAGTGCTTTAACAAGAGTAGGTATTCCATTGATCCAAAAATCCAGCTCAGCATTTCATTGCTTAGAGATGAGAATCATACATTTAATGTCTTATCAGAAATTAAGTGGTGGATGGTGCCCTTCATCTCTTCCGAGGAAAGAAAATTCACTCCCCGCTGAACTCTGCTCTTGTCTGGCCTCTGGGAACATCCCAAGAGTGGGGCGTGTTTTTAGTTGGAAACACCGGTGGTCATCAGAATCCGAGGTTGTTCCATCTCGTCATTGATTATATGATCGTCTTTATGCATCAGGTTCAATAGCCTATTGAAAGGTGTCTTCATATCTATGCTGGCCAAGCAAATTCAGATCCAGGTCTTGATGTATCCCTTCTGGGACTTTGACCATTATAGGAAAATAATGGATCTATCCTGGCTGTCCAATCTCTGAAACCCTTGTCTTTGAGCCAACCAAAAGCAAAAGCGCTCTGTGTTTAAAGCATCGACGTAAGAAGGGGACAGGAGCACTGAAGTTGTTCCTCAGAGGGCTCTTCAGGTCCCCTCCATAGGTATACAGCCTCCTCTGGAGGAAGACAAGAGCTTTACAACAGACCTCAGAAGGCTACTCAAAGGAGCGAGGTTACTTCTTAATGAATTAAAGGTGGCCAACAGTCCCCAGCTGGGTGACCTCAGGCAAGTCACTGGACCTCTCTGAGCCTGTTTCCTCGCCAATAAGATTGAACAGAATAAATACTGAGTGTTTTATCACCTTAAAATTGTATACCCCGTGCCATGTTATGTTTGGCTTTCGTAAGTATGGGGATTACAGTGAATTGCAAATAATCACCAGATGGAAATACTGGTTTCCAAGGGGTTATGCAGATGAGGTAAAGCTCCAGAATGTTAGTTGTCTTTACACAGCAAACTGGTGGTGCAGAAAAGATTTAGTCCCAGAATTTAATTCCCATGCCCACCCCCCATCCTGCTATGTGATTACTTTGCATTCAACTTGGTGATTTGTCTATTACCAGCTTAGCTGCTGAAGCTACTGTCAGTGGTAGTGGCATTAAATCCCAAGGGGCAGAAGGCAGTGGCCCTTTCAGATGGAAACTGTCCCAGCACTACCATCTTTCCTGGCATAACCAAATTGGCACGCAAGTATTGCTTTACCTTGCCAATATCCAACATTCTCTGACCTTTTTCCTTTTAAGGTCACCATTTCCTCAATCATACTGATCACAGAAATGTTTTGGCCTCATGAGACTGCCCTCCACATTCCCCTGATTCTAGTAATGTGCTGTTTTTACCTAATGCCCTAGAGCAGGGGTCCTCAAACTTTTTAAACAGGGGGCCAGTTCACTGTCCCTCAGACCACTGAAGGGCTGTTAGAGAGTGCAGAGCACATTCTACACATGCGCACTGTGGGCCCGGGACTAGTCGGCTGCTAAGCAAGACAGGCAGTGGCGGCAAAAACACCCGGTGGGCCGGATAAATGTCCTCGGCAGGCTGCATGTGGCCTGCTGGCTGTAGTTTGAGGACGCCTGCCCTAGAGTCATGTCTTGTATGTTCATGGTCCCTTCCACTCCACATATATGACAGGTGTTTTTGTAGAAGACCATTATTCTATTTTAATCATATAGGTTATCTTAGTCTCATTTTTAGTTGTTTTTAGAAATAGGGCTTCTCTAGCATTAATTAATTCAGCAATCATATGTATCACCACTGGGTAAAAACTTGGGGATAGAATTGAATGAAACACTGCCCATGACTTCTAGATCTAGACTAGTTAACATTTGGGTAGTGTCTAACAATTTCAAAGGACTTTCACATACATTTTCTCATGTGCTTTCCACAATTTGGAGAGGTAAGCAGAGCAAATCATACCATTTCCATTTCAGAGAAAAATAAAAACAGAAGAACTAGACAAGTTGTTCAAGTTCGCAGGGGTTCACAGTACTGAGGACTGCCTCAGACTCAAGTCTTCTGGCTGCAGACCTCTTGCTCCTACCTCTCCACCATGTGCCTACCTTGAACCATAAAGCAAGACCAAGTATTCTTGGTAAACCCTTCTTGGTGTGTTCCCTGTTTCTGAGATGCTTCTAACACTGAGTGAAAGATAAAATGAGTTGTGGTTCGGAGGGGCTAGTTAAGGTGTTTGACCCAAGCCTCTGCCTTGCTCATTGGCTTGCTACCTCTGTTAGCTGATGAGGCAAGCCCATGCACTCTCTAAAGTTCCCAGTCTCCCAGTTGTATACTTTTTTTGAACTTACACCGTTGAAAAATATCAAGGTCAGAACATGATTGAAGAACCTTCTTCCTCTCTTTTAAGTCGCCACGATTATATGATATTGTTTTGCACTGAAGAAGGTTCTCTTAAAAATGAGGTTGAGATCCCTAAAGAAATTGCTTCAATCAGCAGCAGGGCTTAATGACTGTTAATGGGAAGTGGAGATAGGATAGTAAGTGTTACTTTGATTAATAAGAGAACTGCAGAGAATTTAAATTGTGCCACTGATGGATTATTTTCTTCAAGCTTGATAAGCACTTCTCATTTGTTCTTAAATTTGGTCAATACTGTTAAAGGCAGCAAAATGAAGTATAATTAATTCTATTACTGCTGCTCAGACCAAGTGTTACTAAGAAACAGATTATGATGCAGACGGCAGTGGGAATCACAGTGTTGACAGTTTGATTCTTTGAATACCTGTCATTGCTTGTTAGCCTGAAAGAATGAAGAAAATCTTTCTGTATCCTGATTTTGAGATACTCAAAACTGTTATTTCATCTGTGCATATTCCACTGGCCATAATACAGGAAATATCAACTGACACTATAATTATCCTGCTTTGGAAGTATAGAGAGTAAATAAAAGATTGAGATAATACATCAGTTAAAACATTAAGAGCTGGATGCTCATTTTGAATTAATCACTAAGAAAATGGGATATTGATTTGATGTTGAATGGCTATTGAAAGAATGCTTTACATATTTCCTTTTTTTCAAAGATTCTGCCCCATATTATAAACCATGCTTTTCTTTACTTTTGCTATTAATTTTATTCAGAACTGTTAATAAACAAATGGCATTTAGAGAAAAATATGTAATTTAAGTAGACAACTTTGAGTACTAATGCCTAGGACATTAGACATATCCTTTCCCTTGTTTTATGCAAACAGTAGGCTGCTTCAGTATTTTTTGAATAGCTTTTTTTTCTTGACCTCTCCAAATCTATTCCTATCTATTTTTTTAAGGATTCAAATCACAGTGTAAATTATACTGGAAGTCATGCCTGAATGTGGGCTGATATTTACAAGGTCTTACCTATTAGTTTTCAGCTTCTTAATTGAGTGATTCTCAGACTTGCAGTTCATATTCTTAGGCATCTCTAGTTAATTTAAAGAGTGCTTCCAAGCCTTAAAAAAGAAAAGAAATTAATTCTTTTTTTTTTTTAAAGAAAATATGCAATGTGTCAGTGTGTCAGTCCTGTTTCACAGAATCCACCAAACACCAGCAGGATCTTACAACTTCAGAAAGACTAGGCATCGGACTGAACATGTATCCTTCTGTTCACACTTTCCATTTCCAAGTCTTGTGTTTCTTCCAAAGTGTATAAAGTCACTGGGTGAGTAATCTACGATTAATATAAAATCTAAGTGCTGTGGGTTAATAGTGCAGTTATAAAGTTTCTCTGAAGTTCTAATTTCGTTATTAAAAATGTAAACCTTATCTATTATGAATTGAGGACTAATTCTCTTGCCAAGATGTCCCATAAACATAATTTCTGAAGATGGGAAAATTATAGGAAGAACATTTCAGATGAGAATGTGAAAGTCAAGCTATTCTGGAAGCAGCTGTCTGCAGAACATAACTTTGGAATCCAGCATGTGAGAAAAGGTTCTGGGAGTACTTCTGCCGCTTGAGGCGCTGAACAGCCTTGAACCAGTCTCTTGAGTCGTCTGAGACTAAGTTTTCTCCTTTGTAAGGTTAAGGGTTGGCTCAGCTGATCTCCCAGGTGCTTGCATTCTTGAAAACACTGGTATTTGAGTAAAGCTCAAGCATTAAGACACCCAGATGACCCTTTTAAATGTGTTTGCTCAAAATGGTGTGGTCTGCATAGATACTAGAAATGCCCACCATGCTCAAGCTCATGTTCACAGTGTGGATAATTCATTCCACAGGTGGAAAGTGGGCCCCGCACACGCCAGGCCTGTGCTCCATGCAGGAAGCAGAATGGGGAATCCAGGCTTATCTGTGCCCTCAGGGAGCTTCCATGCCAGGAGAAGGCAGGCAATAAACGAATGGATGAACCAGCATGTGCGCAAGACATTCTTCCAGATCGGTGGATTGGAAAGACACGGGCCAGGAAATGTGACAAACCTGGTTAGAGAAGGGCTCTCTGGCAGGGGGAATGGAGACAAGAAACTGACCAGCAGAGGAGGGGTGAGGGGAATTTGAAAGGGATAATTCAGCCCTCCTTGCCTCAACGCTTGAGCAGAAAGAAGTGTGGCCCTCACCTGCCTTTTCTGATCACACTGTCTCAGTCTTTCTTTTCTACGAAATATACGTGAAATGTGCTCTTGTTTATTGAAGAAAAACCAAGCAGAGAAACGATCATTCCCATTGCTTTTTATCCCATCGTTCCCAGCTATAGCAGTTCGAATCATCTTGACTTTGGTTTTCCAGATTGCTGCAGACAATTCAAGTTGAAACACTTCGAGTGGGGTTATTTCCATTCCTGCTGTATCTGTGTTTGCTCATAGAATTTGGTACAACTTATGACTTTGGAATTACTGTATAATGCTCAGAGGTGTGAAATGCCATTCCGAGTAATGCCTTTCTTCAGTTAATATAGATAAATATTGATGGCAGGCAGCAGTAAAACTAGTCATTAAATTCTTCCGTGCAAGTGTGTCCCACACATTGCTGGAAGCTACAGAAATCGCACCGGGCTCCAAGAAAACCACGGCATGTGATTAGAGAGCACTTAGATTTCCAGCATCTTCGTTTCCAAATTGGAATACGAGGGAGCTCGGGTGGGCCACGACATCCAACGTCAGCGACAGGGAGTGGAGGCGTGATTGCCCTGCTGGCTGGTTCTACCCACCCTAAGAATTCCTTAGGTGAGCCAGAAACCTTTGAAAAATGGCAATCAGCTACACACGGGAGGTCTGGCGCCCTGAAAACAAAGAAACTTTAAATCTAAACTAGTAACCCTATAAAACCAGCTAAAGATTTGGAGGGGTAATAAACCCTTCCTCTGCTGTGGTTTCGATTATTTGACTTCAGGGTCTGTCGTGGTGCGGCAGAGCTGGCGTGGGTCACGGAGAGGCATGGGGGGGCGTGGGGGGCGGTGGTTACAGGGCCAGATAATGCGGTTTTTTTGCCTGAGTCTTAGGATGAAAAATGAAAGGACCCCTTTCCTCATTTTATAACGCCGTCCTCAAGGATTCCAGGCTGGTATGGATTTTGAAGCGCCGCAGTGTGGCGCGTGCTTTCTTCAAGGTGTTTTTAATGGGCTCTGGGTTGTCAAAGACACAGCTCCGATAATGAGGCTGAGGGCCCCGCGCGAGGGGAACGCTCCGTAATGAGGGAGGAGGACGATTTGTTACAGTTATGTGGTTACTTGGCCATAATATCTTTTTGAGGTTTATTAAATCATATAAAATTTCAATTTACACTGTAATATTCTATAAAAGATGGAGCGCACAGAAGTAATAAGGATGACAACATTCCTTTCGTTTATGAATCGTATTGTTGATTGTGTTAACGCTGCCACATCCGGCAGCAGGATTATTTATGTCGGGGCGGTAATTTTCTATCTCCAACTTAATTTTGTAAAAGTTAATTACAAATTAGAATGAAATGAAGGCAGTTATGGAAGGCAGTGTGTTATGGGGGGGAAATATTTATGCAGGCTGTTCCTCGTGCAGATCTCTGCGGCTGACAGAGCGCCCCATGTCACCCATTGATTTGTTGGGTAAAGAGAAGCTCTTGTTTTTTTCTGTTGGAAAATGGACTTTCTGAGAAGACTATAGAGTCTTAGTGGTCATCCTAGCGAAACTCCTTCTGGTCCCTGTCTGGCAACTGGGGACCAGAAAGGTTACAAAACTCGCCACTGGAAGGTCGTGATAGCATGAGGACAGGAATTCAGGGTTCCCGACACTGGGCCAGTCAACTTTCAGTTCACTTTAATGTGCATGTGTATTTGTTTCTGCCTAAAAAGTGGGGAGTGAGGAGGCTTAGGGGAAGGGGAACATTCCTCCACGTTTCCCAGTAAGCCAATCTGTGCCTGGGGAGATGCAAAAAGGAAATGCAAGAATCTCTCAGACGGGGAGCTTCTCGTTTGAATTCCTTTTCCGGTTTGCCACTGCCATTGGTAATAATTTCTTGGGTAGACTTGCTGCCCAAGCAACCCCGCACAAGAGCCGGTTCCAACCCTGCCCTGCAGGCTTTACTGAAGTGAAAGGAAGCCCAGGCCTCTGGATGTGAGCCGGGCCCTTCATTGACACCTTCCCCTGGCACTCCTCCGAGTGCATCTGGGCTGGTCTCCGAGGAGGCCGGTGAGCTCAATGACGCCCCGCTTATTTTCACAGTCACTCCATTCTTCTTCCCAAGCTGACGATCTCTCTTCCTTCCCGTCCTCACTGCCACACTTGACCCGTTTGGGGGCCCTTTGAAATATCATGATCGACTCACGAGGTGAAAGACTTTTATATTTCGTTTTTAATAGAGCAAAAGTGACTCTAAATTTGTTAATATTCTTTAGGTTACATAGGACAAATTACAGATAAGTGAATCAGTAATGAAATTTGTAATGAGAATTTCTCAAGTATGAAATGTTGGCGCAAGGAAAGTTAATTGCGGGATTTTACAGCCATTATAGTTTATATCATAAATGCAAAAATGACTAGGGCCATTTAATTACAGTAGGAACACACTAAATTTTTATGGAGTGCCATTTTGTTAAAGAGGTACTCGGAGCATTAAGAACAAATACCTCCTAACAGTGGGTCCAGGTAGTTTTCAAAACATCAAATAAATATGCTATTGCTACAAAATTGTTCCTTAGATACTATAATTGACACGATGACTAATGAGATGGGTTTATTCTCACAGCTTCACATACTCAATTTAGTGTCTGAAAGTTGTTTTTTCTGCCATCCATAGACCTGGAAGGAACCAGAAAAATCCCTCTCGGAAAACACTATCTCTGCTGCTTCTCTAATTAACCTTCAAAAATGCATTTTGAAATATAGAAGTTGGTGCCTGGCATAGAAATTGGATTGTCTCAGAAAAAAAAGACCCAAGTGCTAATTTGTTCCTTATTAAATATCTGACATGTCAAAATTACAGGCAGTTAATGTTTTGGAGCCTTCCTGCAGGGCCCGGGGACAGCTTTCCTGCGAGCTGGGCTGGGGGTGGGGTGGCGTTCTGGGTACCAGTTCCTCCAGAAGCCAGCACTGTCCTCATTGACCCCCCAGGCCAGGCTGCCCCTTCACCACGCCCCCCCCAGCTCCCATCCATCTGGGCCTTGGGGGCATCAAATCTCCTAGTCTCTAGTGGAAGGAGGTGTCCTTCTGAGCATCCCCCCTTACTGTGAGCTTGGGCGATGCATCCTTTCCTCACCTTCTCACCCCAGGCAGTGGGGCTTCCAGAATGGGAGAGAAGTTTTCATGAGGAAAAGAGCTGTATTCATTCTGGACCCCTGAAAATGTTTCAGATTATTTTGAAGCCAAGGGTTTTACCCTCCTCCATTATTCAGGGAAGTGCTGGGAAGGAGACTCTTCTAGACAGTATTCCTTTCCCCACCAAAAACAAATGGAAGACATATGTGGTCTCCTGTGTTCAAGCAATGGAGCTGAAATTAGGAAATTGTGGGTTTGGAAAAACCTGCGTTCAAGCCCCTGCTCTGCCATGTTTAACCGAGAAACTTTGAGACTCTGTGTCTGAGTAGGAAAAAACACATATTGTTTTTCCTCCTGAGCTAATGGCACAAGGATCAACACAGAAGACTTCTGTGACCAGATGAGTGGGGAGTTCTCCCCACCAACAAGCAAGAAATCTGTTCTGCAGTGGACACCAGCTGGGTGTCCTTCAATTCAATTCCGACACTATGTACTAGGAGACAGCGTCGGATCCCACAGGTTGAGGGCTCAGTTTCATAGGGCTGCCCCCTACTTCTCATGTCAACCATAAGCCCATGTTGTTTTATCTGTGCTTCTGACTGACTGGCTGTAAATTGGGGATCCCATGACCACTTCCTTGAGTTTGAATTATTTGCTAGAGCAGCTTACAGAACTCAGGGAAACACATTTACTCGTTTATGATAAAGGATATTAGGAAGGATGCAGATGAAGACAGGCACAGGGTGACATGAGTGGGAAGGGGTATGGAGTTTCTCTGCCCTCCTGGGCACACCACCCTCCAGGAACCTATACGTGTTCAGCTGTCTGGAAGTGCTCCGTACTCTTGGGCCTTTTATAGAGACTTCATTGGCTAGGCATGATTGAAGCATGGACAACCATGAAGAAATGTGATGGACAAAAGGGTCTGATCTACTACAAACAGACTGAGTGGGAAAACCCAGCAAGGCCTGTCCATGCATATTCTTCTTGGCCTCTCTGTGCAGCGTTCCTTTCTCCAGGGCGTGGGGCAGGACCCCTTCTGGAACTGGGGTCTTATGACCCACAATCAGACAAGGTAGGTCAGAGAATTTCTTGAGAGCCAGCTCCAAGAAAGGTGGCTGGGGAGAAAAAGGAGCAGGTGACAGGAGGGCAGGAGAAGGTCAGAGAAAGATTCTTTTTTTTCTGAGGCTGATCCTGATGCCTAAAGTGCCCCCAACACTATAACAAGAGCTATGGGAGTTATAAGCCAGGAACGGTGGATGAAAACCAATGTGTGTGTGTATCGTAACATCACAGTATGCTCACTACATGCTCATAGCAGTATTATTCAGAGTAGCCAAGGGATGGAAACAACCCCAGTATCCACGGACTGATGAATGGATAAAGAAAATGTGGAACACACAGTTGTCTCTTGGTATCCATGGGGATTGGTTCCATGACCTCCCATGGATGTCAAAATCCTTGGACGCCCAAGTCCCCCATATAAAATGATGTAGCATTTGCATATAACCTATGCAATTCTCCTGAATACTTTAAATCATCTCTATAATACTTAATACTTATAATACTTAATACAATGTAAATTTTATGTAGATAGTTGCTATACTATAGGGAACAATAACAAGGAAAAAAGTCTGCACGTGTTCAGTATAAACGCAATTTTTTTTCAAATATTTTTGATCAGTAGTTGGTTCAATCCATGGATATAGAATCCACTGGTAAACAAAAGGCTGGCCATACAATAGAATATTATTCAGCCTTAAAAAGGAGGGAAATTCTGACATATGGTAAAATATGGATGAATCTTGAAGACATTATGCTAAGGGAAATAAGCTAGTCACGAAAGGACAAATATTGTATGATTCCACTTACATGACATCCCTAGAGGAGTCAAATTCATAGAAACAGGAAGTGGAATGGTTGTTTCTAAGGGCTGGAGGAGGGAGGAACTGGGAGTTCGTGTGTAATAGGTACAGGGTTTCAGTTTTTCACTATGAAAAGTGTTCCTGAGCTGGATGGTGGTGATGGTTGCATAACAGTGTGAATGTTAATGCTACCGACTGTACACATAAAAATGGTTAAGAGGGTAAACTTTATGCTATGTATATCTTACCACAATTAAAAATAGTAATTTTTTTTAAATCACAGGCTATCAGAGGTTCCCACCCTGGAATTTATGTACCTAGGATGAACTTCACCAGGGTCTGTGAATCTCCTAAAATTGCATGAAAAAAAACTGTGTGAGATACTGTTTCTCCTTCATAGTGTCTACATGACAAGCGGTCTAGAAAATAGGGAGTCAACACAGGAATTTTGGGGAAACACATTGTAGCTGTTCCTTGGTCTCCCTTTGTCCACCATGACCTTGACCCTTTGCAGGAATACCTGGTCAGTCCCAATGTAGACTGTTCCTCAGTTTGGGTTTGTTCATGCTTTCTAATAAATGGAGTAAAGTGATGCATTTTTGGCAAGAATAGCACAAAAACTGTGGCCTGCCTTTCTCAGCACATTATATGGAGGGGTTCATGATATCCAAATCTTATAACTGGTGATATTTATTTTTATCACTTGGTGAAGGTGGTGGCTGCTGGCTTTCTTGCTGGAAAGCTATTGTCTTTCCCTTTGTAGTTGATAGGTATCTTGGGGTGAAACTTTGAGAGTAAGCATAGCCTCTTTGTCTTCAAAGTTTCACCCATGGATCAGTGCACCCCACCCGTTTGTGGGGTTTGCCTAATGGTCTCTTTCCTTCTGCACTTATTCACTGGAATTCCACTGTGAAGAGCTGTCTTTTCTCCCTTGTCATTTCTGTGTTTTTTTGTTTGTTTGTTTGTTTGTTTCCTTATTTATGTAGATGTGTATATTTATTCATTTTATTTATGGATGTTTATTTTATTCTAGCTTAAAACCTAGTGCTGTCTTTATATATTTTGCTGCTCAGAATGCTTGGGCTTTTGGCTCCTTCAGGTTAGTTCCTGTGTTCTTTTGACAGACTCTTAACTTTTTTTGAGCATTTTCTTATTTTCTGGCACCCTCAAGATGTTCCAGGCTCATCTTGTGTTTTGTGTGCCCTGGCCTAGGAATCAGTCACTTCTCTGAAAGTCCTGTTTCCTTTCCCAGGAGAATAGCGTGGAGAGACCTAGACGCACGTTGTATGTGTGGTCATCCTTACTGGAGTGGTCTTTGCTTTTAGGCCCTTAAAACAGAGAAGGCTGGGTAGTATATGTACGTATGCTAAGCACATACCTTTCTCTCCCTCTTCCTCTCCCTCTTTAAAAACCACAAGTTTATACTGATACCTGGGATTCTAAACTAATACCATGGAAATAATTTTATACTTGTCTCTTTTGTTATTTGTGGCATCTTTCTCCAACAGCGAGAGACCTGGCTCTCTTAATCTATAATATATTTACCTATTTGTTCAATTCTACTGCAGTTGCCCCTTGGTATACACAGGGGATTGGTCCCAGGACCTGACCCATACGAAAATCTACACATACTCAAGTCCTGCCCTGTGGAACCCTAGTGGACTAAAAGTTTGCCCTCCATACACATGAGTTTCACATTCCTCGAGTTCTGCATTTCCAACAAGCTCCCAGGTCCTGCTGATGTGATTGGTTCACAGACCACACTCTGAACAGCAAGACCTTACGTGGTATCTGCGTTTTGAGTTCCAAGACTCAATATGCTTGCCCATAATAATAAAAAAAAAATATCCCAAGAAAACCTGCCTCATAACTCTAGGCTTTGCATTCTCCTGTTTACTAAACTCTCTGAAATTCCTGATTTAATAAGACAATATAAAAATATTAAAATATGTTTACTGATGCATATAATTCCTTGTAAAACACAACCTTAATATTCACTGAAAAGCAGATCCTAAACCTTTACAGATACACCTGCTGTGCGAGGCAGATTAGATGCAGGTATTTGCTGAGCTTCTCTGATGTGTGCATGCTGTATTGAAATTAAAGTAACTTTAGCTCCGGTGGATTTTGATTTTAGTTCCATCTAGGGAGGGTTAATTAGACCTTGGACTTCCTCATGATAGTGATCAGTGTGTAACACAGTACCGACTCTGCAAAACACTGTATTATCTATTGCAGGTTTCCTGGATTGAATTCTTGTTCATGCATATAGAATAAACTTGCTGACACATTGTAGGTCCTGAAAGTCTCTAAAAATATTTTTATAAAATATGTATGTTTCTAAGTCCAAGGAAGATAGGAAATGTCTTTTCACACCAGCTTCAGGCACCTACACTGGGAAAGTACAGGTTGTAAAGAATTTTTCATGGTCAGTGTCAACTTCTAAGTGTTAGCACACATATTCTACAGAGCACTTGGCAAATAAATAAGGAATTGCCTCAAATGCTCCTGGAAGAAGAAAATATTTGATAGAAGCAGAAAGCTCTTGCCCAAAAGAGATATCAATGGGACTAGGGGCATGTTGACATCTACAAAAATAAGACTTGGCTTGACCTGGCTTGAGACACCACTCATGGTAAGAACCTCGTGCAGACTTGGAATGTGGGCACTTTCTTACCTTCACTCATACATCCCCTTTGATTATCTAGCCTGATATAGCATTTCCAATTCTGGGGTTCTGGGGGTTTTCTTTCCACACTGTGTCTCAGGTGCTTCCCCTGCTTCACATCCATATTGGCGCCCCTCACCCAGGCCCTCCTCTCCCACTGAGATGCCACAGCAGCCTCCCTCCTGTCCCCAGGCTCCCATCCAAGCCGCTATCTGAAGATACTCCCTGAAGTACAGCTCTGACCCTGCCAAGGCGGCCCCCCACCCAGCTCTTGCCATAGGCCACCCAATTGAGAGCAGATTTCTCCCCTCAGTCCAGTCCCCGCCTTGTCCTTCTGTGCCCACCTGACCTCTGCCCCAGACCATCTCCCTCCTGCACCTTGAGTCTCTCTGCTCTTACTATCCACTCAGCCCTGGTTCTCAGCCCACCCCTCGCCCCAGTCTTGGCTTTCTGCAATCTCACTTCTCTCCCGAAGTCCATCCTTCCTCCCTGAAGCCTCTCCTGATCCACAACAGGAAATAATTTTCTATTCAGTAAGCCTTTTGAACCTGTAGCATGTACCTTATGAGGCACCGAATTCTGCCTTGTATGACAGGGACTGGTACACTTATCTTAGTCTCTGGACTAGTCCACGTGGTAGCTGTCATAGCAAGATTATACTTCCAGGCCGCTCTGGGGTGGGCAAGGCTGTGGACCAGTCATAGACCATGCACAGGAGTGGAAGTGTTGTGTGTGTCTTCTGAGATGAGCATTTAACTCCGGAAGCGAGCCCTCCACATCTCTCTCTCTCTCCTCGAAGACCTTCAATGTTTGAGGTGGTGGCTATTGTGTCAGTCTAGTCCTTGAGTGACAATGGTGAGCAGAGCCCATAGTTGACCTGCAGTGGACATATAGCATGAACAAGAAATAAACTTTTGCTATTTTAAGTCATTGAGGATTCGAGATTGTTACCACTGCAAAAGCGAGTCCCACGGGCTGTTAAGATCCACGCAGGCAGGAATTTTGCCTCTTCACTGGAAACATCTAGGATGGCTAACAGGGTACCTGTTATGTGATTGGAAGGAAGAAATCACTTGTGGTTTTAAATTTACCCAAACTGCATCCAGTGTAACATGACAAGGCAGGGACGCAGGGAGCAGGCACTCTGGAGTCAGAGACTGCTCCTCAGCCTCAGGACTCGAGCACAGAACCCCTCCCTAAGCTTCCGCATCCCCATCCTGGACGGGTGTAATAATGCAATCTCCACGACAGGGTTCTTGTAAGGATGACACGAGATAATGCACATTCACATTGTAAACAGCCAATAAATGCTAGCTATTATTATTATTATTGTTATTATGATCCGTCTCCCAGCACTAAAGTGGTATTTACTGCCACTTAACCACAGGGCTGGGCAAAGAAGAAATAGCTGGAAATCGAGTGGCATTAGGATTAGAGTCCCAGTGGGCAGGGGTAAGAGGATCCGCTGCAGAAGAGAGACTGCAGGGCATTCGGCCCTGGCTGCCGGCTGTCCCCAGACAACCCGGGCACCCAACTGCCCCCAGCAGAGGGCAGAGCACCCAGGTCGGCAGTGGACATTTTTGGGGGCCCAGAAGGCTCTGCCACACGTTGGGCTCTTTAAGCACCTCTAGTCTCCGGGGCCCCAACTTTAAAGATGTGTGTGGTGCTTCCAGAGATGGAGCATAAGCTCATGTCACCAGCAGGGAAGACTAATAAGTAAGTGTGTTAATTAAGGCTAATTAGTCTTTTATTTTTATCTCTCATTTCGTAAAACCAAAGAAGTCGTTATAGTCAACTGCGTCTTCAGCAAAAGACGTATCTGCATTTCTATCTATGGGTTACATTTTACATGTCAGGCGCTCATCAGGATCCTAGGCAATAGCTTTATGTGGTTACCTGTAGTCACACCTAAGTCTCACTGAAGCTATAATTATCCTTCTTAATAAAAAAAAAATGAACGGAACTCAAATTTCCTCTTTAGCATTTATTCCACTGGCATTTACTGAGCGCCCACCATGTGCGGGTCGTGGTCCCTGCCCCTAACAACTCAGACTAATGGCTGACATGGTAATGCAGGAGAATTCTCAGAGACACCAAAGAATCTTCTAGAGGCTAGATGGGGCCTGTGCTTACTCCTGTTGAATACTTTTCTCAGAATCCTGGATTTCGGCACCAAAGACGTCAGGGTGGGAGTCTGCCCTAGGTTCTCGGTGTGCTCTTGGCCGGAAAATGACCAGATGCACCAAGGTGTGGAGTCCCGACTATTATCCCAGTCCTCTGACTCCTCTCTTGGAAAAATCACCAGCGAGGCCAATACGACAGAGTAACCTCAGGCAGGAAGCAGTTTCACAAGAGCAGCTTTTTATTGTAGAATAAAACGGGTCTGTCTCCTCGAGTGGAGAGAGACCAACTCACTCACTGCCTCCTGAGTGCTCGGATTGTTTCCTTTTTTATTAGCCCACTCTGGAGGTGGGCTCTTGGGAGGTGTATGATGTTAGCAAACGATCAACAGGTGTCCTCAAAATTCCATCTGTGTATATGAGTGCCTTCTAGAAAGCCCACCTGGTGGGGGGAGGTAAACAGCAATACAGATTCAAGCTAATGGCATATTTAGTGCCCTAGGGTTACTCCAGGTCACTTTCTAAATCTTATCATGCCTGGGCTGGGGAATTCCCAGATTGATCAAGCAAGCCCTCCTTCCCCAGGTGTAGCAGTTGCCCGGGATAGGATTAAGGGTGGGGCAACACCAAAACCGAGTGCCCGCCCCCATCCTTCCTCCCAGTGGAGCAATTCCTTGAAACAGCACCAAAACAGGGAACCCTTGTCCCGAGAAGAGCCAGAGATCCTAACTATCCAACACTGTCATTGTTGATTTGGTTGAACACAAAGAAGAAATGTTTATCAGGTTCATAGACATGGTACGTCTTTATCTAAGAGACATAGCTCCTCTTTGGTGACACAATCAGGATTCAAAACGTCCTCCACAGGCTGAAACACAACTGAAAACATGATGAGGAAACGGATAAAAATAAACGCAAAGTCCTGCATTTAGGTACACGGAGTCAACAACACAAATGCAATTGCAGTGGTTCATATGAAAAAGACTTGTGGGTTTTAGTTGGCTCTGAGCTCAAAGTATGCCAAACGCGTGAGTGTTTGCAGCTTATTTGAAATGCAGGGTTGGGGCACAACAGCCCTGTTGTGAACAGGAGTATTGAGTTCTCCTGTGTGCCTCCGATGGATAGAGAAATTGAGGCAAAGAGTCTGGACACACCAATGCCGTCCGGCGGTGGGTGGCACAGGGGACCCTCGCAGGAACGAGCGTCTTGTCTTCTCATGGTGGAAGCTTTCTTGGCCAGGGCATGTCAGCATCCCCCAGGAACCTGCATAAGAGAGAGAAAGGCTCTCACCTTGGCCCCTCATGTCTCTCAGAGCCTTTGGCACGGGATTTTCTGCTTTCTTCTAAGAATACACTTCTAATTTCACAACAAAAGGCAGTGGGAAAATAAGATTTGTCTGCTGACTTGCCCTACAACCACATTGAGTATAAAACAGATATTCACATAACAAAGGTTAATCATATACCAATTTACAAACCAGATCCTGCCATGTGGCATGTTATAGGCACAAGATACTATGATGGGACCATGTGCTGCCATCCTGGAGAACCAGGCTGGACAGGTGACCGTTTCGTGGGGGCTTCTCCATGCTGCCAGCTCTCAGCCCACTAGACGATAAATTAGTTGAAATTTCTACGGGAAGGAAGTTTATGTGGCTCTCCTTCCTCTGTATAATAGATGCTCTGTCGAGGAATGTGTGTCGTGCTGTGACAATTCATTCCTGCACTTGTGACAGGACCGCCAGCTGATTTCACTATGCTCAATTAGGAGAAAATGCATATTTTAATCTGCCCTGTGGTGAGGTAACACTTTGCTCGGTGGCCTTGGCAAACTGGCCATTTAACCATTTAGGTGAGTAGAAGCTTCCGCTCCAGCCTGTCATTCTGCTGCCAGCAGCCTCTCTCATCTCGTTTTGTTGCCAACACTTCCCAGGTTTCAGAGGACAAACAATTAAAGGCCACTCCATCATTCTTCCAGCCACCGTGCTGTGGCCTGGCCCGTTCGGCAGTGGCCACCATCCTGGCTGCTAGCAACGGGCTTAATGCAGTGTGCACAGTGGTGGCCGGCGCTTGCCTTCTCTCCTCTCCTGGGCTGGGAGTGGGAGTCCAGCAGGGAAGCGGGTCTTTCTGCCCTCGGCCAAGTTCAGCACTCAGGGCTGGCCTTTGTTGGAACTGGAAGGGCTGTGCCCTCTGGCTCAGCCCTGGCCCTGGAGACTGGGCCCATCGTGCAGTGCCTGCTGACACTGCCATCTCATCACCATGGCCTCCCCTAACCCAGTGGAAGCAGTTATGCCACCACCCATAAGTGAGATGATCCCTTTGAGATGTATTTCTTCCTTTCTATCAACTCCATATTGCATCTTTCCATCTGACCTTGAGTCCTTTTTTTTTTTTTTTGAGACACAGTCTCGCTTTGTTGCCCAAGCTAGAGTGAGTGCCATGGCGTCAGCCTCGCTCACAGCAACCTCAATCTCCTGGGCTCAAGCAATCCTGCTGCCTCAGCCTCCCAAGTAGCTGGGATTACAGGCATGCGCCACCATGCCCGGCTAATTTTTTCTATATATATTAGTTGGCCAATTAATTTCTTTCTATTTATAGTAGAGACGGGGTCTTGCTGTTGCTCAGGCTGGTTTCGAACTCCTGACCTCGAGCAATCCCCCCCGCCTCGGCCTCCCAGAGTGCTAGGATTACAGGCGTGAGCCACCTCGCCAGGCCTGACCTTGAGTCCTTGGTTCTCCAAGTCTATACGCACTGTCTTGGAATGAGGTGAGTGAGCCCAGGTGGACATCAGAGCTGGGCCTGTTGTGCTGGTGGAGACACTCAGTGTGGTGCTCCCAAGACTCCTAGACCTGGAATTGGCTCCTGGAGCTTCCCCTAACAGATTTAAGTGATTTTGCCTCTCTTAAGTCACTTTCAAATGGAAGAGTAGCAGTCCTGGGCACAGGTGCCTGAGGGTGATGCCATAGACACCTAAGGAGCTCTTTCCCTGCGCTCCCAGGAAGCACCGAGACAGGTGCAGCGTCTCATGCAGTTCCTGCAAACACCCCATGACTGTGCCCATTTTACAAAGGTGGAGACTGACCCCCCAGGCGGGTTGAGCACCCCGCAGAGCAGATGGGGGCTGAGCACAGTCCCCGGCCAGGGCAAGGTCTGGAAGGAGGTTGGATTTATTCTCTCCAAACCTCAAAGAGGTCAGGACAGGAGATGACGCTGGACCCCAGCAGGGTGGGACCCCACAGTGACAAAGCTGCGTGCCCCAATGGTGGGCAAAATGTCCACAGAGTTTTCTCAGAGTCAAACGCTTTACTCTTCCCATTTTGAAACTAGGACGAATCGCCAGAGTTTTAATTGTCCTTGATTTTTTTAAAAAACAACTTCTTCCCAAATGGTTTCCTGTAACTCTGCAGCTGACAGCCCAGGTCAGGCTCAAGCTGCCCGAGGGGCCCAGGCCCAGTGCTGTGGACTTTTCTGTTTATGGAGGCGAAGTCACTGAATCCTTCGTGTGAACTCGCCTAAGGACCAAGACTAGACAGTGGGGTGAGGACCAAACAGTCGTAAAGTCTGTGCAAGATCAGCCCATTTCCGATGCTTTTACGGAGCCTGTGACTTGTTGCCTCAAGGTCCCTTCACTAAATCATCTGCTGCTCGGGGGTGGGGAGGTACCAGCCGCGGACCCAGGGCTGTTTTTCTAAGAGGAGCTCAACGGGGACACACTGACCTTCCTCTCCTCCCCTCTCCCCTTCCCGCCCCACCTCCCTCCGCCTTGCCCTGGCAAAAGAGCATTAAAAGATCAAGGGTCCCTAAAGGAGTCCTGGGGCCCTACTGAGAAGGCTGAAGAGGAGAAACTAGCATCAGGCCCACCTGCACCTCCCCTGACATGAGTGAAGCCACCCCACAGGGCATGCTGGTGGTTGGGTCAGCGGGATCGAACCTTCCAGGTCATCATTTCCACCTGGCACCACAAAGCTGCTCTCTGGAGATGAGTGTGTCCCATTCTTTCTTGCTGCAAAGCTAATTTTCATAGCTGCATGGCCTTCCCCATAAGGCCCAACACTGTCTCCCACTTGTGATAATTTTCCTGCAGCAGATCCCTGCTCTGAAGCTGCGGCATGTCACGTGTTTCCACGTGTGGGTGTGGGTTGGTGTGGGAGGTGAGAATGAGTTCTGCACTCAGGCTTCTAGAAGGCCTCGTGGCACCCACCCCTGGAGCCTCACAACCCAAGGCATTTCCTTCTGTAGCGCAGTCACAGGCTCCTTGAGGAAAAGTTGCTGCAAACCCAGCTAGCAGGAGACCCCTCCAGAACAGCTCTGGGTCATCTCATTCCTTGTTCCTTTTGTCCGTTGTGTGATTTCTTTTCCTTTGAAAGTCAGCTTGGGGCATTGCTCCACTAGAAATAGAGGGAAGCTGAAAACGAGGACTGGCTCAGGGACGTTCCAGCTGAGCAAAGTCTGGGCGCCCTCTCCCAGGCCCCCCACGAGGAGTTGCTGACATCACACGGACCAGTCACCGAGGTCAGAGAGCAGGACAGTGCGCCCACACTCTGCCTCGGGGGGCGTCAGCATTCGCCCCACACCCCAGTGACTTCACACCCCAGTTCCGTCCACACAACCACGTGACCTAAGCCAGGCTGCCCTGCAGTTAGTTAAACCTGGCCACTCTTCGATTCTGCTAGTTTCTGACGAAAACGGTGAGGTAGCAACCACTTTTTACTCTTCTGAAATTACCCCTAAGCACTTCTTTAGATCTTGTTTAATAAAAAAAAAAAAAAAAATAGGGTGACTTCTGCACATACTGTCCACACAGACTCAGGATTCTATGTGGGACACGTGGGCAGGCATCCAGAAACTTCCCACAGCTAGCCAAGCCACAACACCTGGAGCCGTTTCTGCTCGGAGGAGACATGTGTGAGTGTCCCCTCCGCTGAAGCCTGTCGTCCTCCCCGGAAGGGCACGTCCTCTCAGCGAGAGTCATCAGCCTCTTCGAGAACGCCCTGCACTTGCCCTTCACGGGGTGCCGCCTTCCGCCCCTGCCCTGCGGGGCATCAGGAGCCCTAAATCTGCAGGACATCAGAGTCGACTCCTCTCCTGTGCAGGCGCTGCCAGCACGTGCTCTCTTCCCCTGTCGCTTTTTCCTAAATAAGGACTTTTGTGCAAGGAAAGGATTTCTTTTCCTCCGGGTTCACCTGCTCTGGGCCCATCCCATATGTCTGGCTGGAGCTCTCCCCTCCACCTGGGCTAACCTGGCCTGATGGCTGGATGGTGACGGGGTGAGGCCACCTTCTTCCTAATGTGCTCCCTGCTCCCTGCCACCTGCCCCTGGCATGATACACCCAGCCTAGGAAAACAAACAGTGTGCTGGGCAAATGCCCTTGCCCAAAAGACAAGCCTTCCAGAAGGTGCCATGGCGGCTCACAAGATGGGCCACAGCCCTCTCTCCCTGCCCCAGCCCAGCCGCACGCAAGCTTGTGGCTTGGAAGCCCAGTCCCCGTAGCCCAAGGGTGTATTTCTAGTTTGCTCAGCAGGCTGCTTTCTCTCCCTCTCTCTTCTCAGGCTGGGCCTGTTGAGCAGTTCGATTGCTTCAAGCCTGTCTGTGCTTTCTTCTCTCCGGGGTCACGTGATTAAATGGCCACAGTAGAGCCCCTGTGCCACCGTTGGGCCCTTCCAAGGGACGATGCTGGGGCTTTGGAGGGCATGGAGGATTTCAAGTGGAAGGTGGCTAAGGGCAGCTGTGCAGAGAAAGTCAACTGTTAAAGGCAGATTTCCTCCGGTTTAATTTGAGTATTTGGAAGGAGAAAGAGTGTAAATTAAATAGGTGCTCAGGATTATTTATCTTCCCCAAGTAACGTGCGTCTATCCTGGACAGAACACTTTACTGTACAACAAAGACACGGTCTGGAAAAGTCTTTGCCCAGACAGCTGGTTTCCAGAGGTGAGAGGGACACTTGGCCTGGCTGGGACTTTCACTGGGGTCCTCCTGGCTTGGGGGGGCCAGAAGGTGTCACTGTGCAAGCTGTCCCCAGCCTGTGGGCACCAGGCCTGGGCTTGGTCCTCCGGGCCAGTCTAAAGAAGACCACCTTTCCCCACGGCTGACGCCTCACCAGCCTAGGGCAGGGCCCTGGGGAGCAGGATGGCACCATAGACCACGGTGAGGTCTGTGGTTGTCTAACCATAGAGTCAAGGTGCACAGGGAACCATGGGGAGCAGGTGAGCGGCAGCGTGATGGGCTCAGTGGCCTTCACCCTGCGTCGTTCCCTACTCACGCTCCTCCTCCCTGGCTCCCCGAGAGTGAGCCTCCAGCTGCCTCTGTAGCTCGGCTCCAAGTCTGGCTTTAGAGTGAACCAGCCATCCAGAGACCCTAGTTGTCGCTTCTGGGCCACGCTGGCCCAGATGATCGCTGAGCCCGGGCCCGTGATCGGTGCTGCGTGGCCCACCTGTCAGAACCCTGGGGAGAGCTCAGTCTCTCATGGCTGCCCCCTCTGTCCTTCGAGGACTCGAGCGAGCATGCTGAAAAAACGCTCTATGAATGTGTGATTTCCACACCACTGGAACCCGGTGTGCCCAGTGAGGAAGAAGAAGGACAGCGCGTCCAGTAACCTGCAGGATGAGCTCCTCGAGCACTTGCTGGAGGGGTGAATTTGGTAAGAAAGGGAATACGTGCTTGCAAAGCCTGGAAACGTCGTCAACTTGACAATCTGGGGAGTGTCTAGTGTTTAGGGGGTCTCCCCTGCTCCGGCCAGGATGCCCCACCACCTGGTGACCAGCAGGGAGCCGACTTTGGGAGGATGGGGCGGCTCTGCTGCTTCTCCGCTGCCTGGGGAGGGTCCACGGCGCCCGGCAGATGGAGGCCCTAACGCGCATGTGGAGGTTTAGGAGTTTTTTTAAAAGATCAGTTTTAAAGGCCACACTGCCACTTGCTTTCTCCTTAGCTGTGAGCCCCCACATTTTACCAGAAGGGTGCTTAGTTGTTAAAATCACATTTGCTATTTATTGGACAGAATTACCCTCAGCCAGAATTTCTGACTAAGCAGCGGTGCAAGGACTCCTCACCCAGGATGAGACCAGAGCACGGAAGACCTCTCACCCTTGGCTGGCTGGTGCATGCATTCATTTCCCATTTGAGTCAGGAAAAATAAAATGCATCTTCAGGAGTTTTACGAGTGCACCTTTCTTTCAGTCTTACAGCCTCTGGCTTTTCATTGGGACTGAAGGAGTGATATTGACAGTGGTAGGAGCTCCCCTTTAGAATTTTCTAGCTTTCTAATAACTTTTGCCATCTTGTCTTCGTCACAATGCAGGTTACACCTCTTTGTGTCCCATCACAGTGTAACCCAAATACACCCTGGTTCAATGTCTGTGGAAGATTCTACAAGGCCACGTCTAATGGAATCAGTGAGTACGATGGTATTAAAACCAAAGGTGTCTGACACATTTGCTAACAAATGTCCCCCTCTGAGTCCAGGGGGAGAAGTGTGTAGACGGAGGTCTGGGGTGTTATTATTCCCGCAGGTACCTTTGCTAGTCGGAATGAGCTATCAGACGTTCTTCCCAGACACGCTGGTGTCTTATTAGAAATGCAGTAAATAGAACTTAATGCAATTGAAAAGAAATCCAACAGGCTCCAATCTAAAGAATGTCATTTCAGGAAAATAGCATCGACTTACAATTTACGGCCCCTAAATTGGAAAATCAGTTTTAGAACATCGTAAACTTTTAATTGCGTGCAGCATGAAAACAGGTTTCAAACGGAAAGGAGGGGGAGGAGAGCTCACGTTTACCGAACACCTTCCATGCTGCGCCGGGCACAGTCGTGCTGCTTCATTTCATCCTCGCAACAGCCGGATGAGATTGGGGTCACTTTCTTGTTCTGAGGGAGAAGACTGAGGCTCAGCAAGGAAAAGTATCTTGGCCAAGGTCACTGGGTAGAAAGTTGCAGGGTTTGGCTTTGAAGTCAGGTTTATTTGGCTGCAAAACCAGAGATTATAATCTCTGAATCCACCATGATACTATTCCCAGGAAGATTTCCTTTCTTCCACAAATGGACCCTCACGACTGCCACTTAGACGGTTCCAGAAAGCAGTGGCTGTTTCTGCTTCTCCGTGCTTCAGACCTGCTCCTGGCACATGAAACGTGCTCACTGCTATGAGAGGGAGAGAGAAGAGAAGGTTCAGGAAGGTCCAGCTAACTTCTTTCTAAACTGCATTCTGAAAGACGTTGCCTTTGCCAGCTCTTCCAGAACATATTTGGAAAGTAGGTTTTGATAGGCAAACACTTGCTTCCCCCCAACTCCAGAACCTCCTTTCTAGATTTATCTCTGCTAATTACCCTCCCACTTGCCCCAACCTGGCTTGCACCAGACTTGGTATTTGCTGGTCCCAGACAAATCCTGTGAGCTTGGCTGAAGCAGTTTCTCCTTTCTGGAACACTCTTACCCTCTGTCCCCAGGTAGCTACTCTTTTCTCCAGGAGCATCCCTGCGGCCAGTGTTGTCTGAGTGTCACCTGTGGCCAGGCGGGATGACATGCTGGGTACATGTGGTGAATGAGACACAGTCGTAGAAGTACGGACAGTCCAGCAAATTGGAAGACCAGTGCCTTCCTTTCTTGTATCTCACATCTTGTGTTTGCACCTTTTCGGTGCCTTAGCCCAGTGTGCCTGGCTTTGGGGTTGGGACGAGTCTGTCTCCCCACCATGCAGGGAGTTCCCAGGGCAAGTTTCATGTTGCACCCCATGGAGCCCAGCACGATGCTCTGAGAACAGCAGGCACCCAGGGAATGTTTCATCTTTAATTACATGATTTAAAGGCACAGAAATATTCTCTTCAAAGCCATCTAGCCCAGCTCTGTGAAATTCAGAGTTGAGAAGCTTCCAGAAAATATAGTCCTGGGTGTAGGTGACCAGTCAGGTTGCATAAACAACAAGAGCCCTCTCCTCTGACAACAGGTCATTGGGGGTTGTACCTGGACTCTGCAGTTCATTTTGCTCACATAGACAAAGAAGTGGAGCTAAAAGAAGACCGATTTGCAGTACCATGGCGCCAGGTATTTTATTTGCAATGTGATTCTTCGTAGGAGGTGAGAAAAGGAGCAGGCCCAGTGAACACAGGGCCTTCTCTTCCCCCTGCTGGGTGCCCTACAGCACTGGACTGCCTCTCTGGGAGCAGGGGTGGTGACCCCAGATCTGCAGGGCTTCTTGGGTAGTGTCCATTCAGCCCGGGCTCTAAGGGAAAAGTGCCACTGGGCCATTGGCACCGCCCGGCACACAGCGCTGAATTGCACAGCGCTATGAACCCAAGTGATGCCTAATGTGGCATGTTAAATCACGCCCCGTAGCTTCTTGGATCACAGAGAAAGTGACTGGGGCAGCGGGAGCTGCCACATTTCTTTCTTTTCATTCTCTTTTATCTTCTAATAATTTTTTCTAATGGTTCCTTAATGAAATAAACCTTTCATCACAGGCACCTTCTTCTTGGGTGTTTCCTCTTTCCAAGTTATTAACACGTACAGGACTTTCCTAGGGAGGGTTTCCTAGGAAGACTTGGCCGTCTGCTGTCCCCAGGAGAATGAACTGGTTACGTGCAGCGGCTGTCTGTGCTATGTGCACAGGCAGCACTCTGCGCCAGGCCACTCTTGTACTTCCCATCCAGCAATGGCACTGAATGGAGACTGAAGCAGGAAACAGACCCCTAGCTTAGGAGGCGCTGGACCCAGCCAGCTCTAGAGGTGTGAGTGGCTCAGCTCATGCACAGCTAAAAGCCCTGGCAGGAACAGTGGGGACAGAAAGAGGAGGGGACAGTTCACCGAGGGAGGGGGTGGCCAAAGGAGAGGGAATGAGAGAGAGGTGCCCGCCCGAGTGCCAGGAAGGGCCTGGAAATGATCTTTTGACTTCAGCTTACTCTGATCTGGGCATCCTGAGGTTTCTGTAAGAACTGTTTGGAAAAAAACTCAGTTAATACACAAAACTCTCCTTTTCATACCCACTATTAATACCATTAGTGGCTCTGACTATTGTGTGTTTACTGCAAGCTAAATACTACACATGCACCATCTCATCAATGCGGTGGGGCGGGGTGGAATAGCATCCTCACATTATAGAGAAGATGAGAAAGAAGTTTAGTGACTCACCCCTATCCATAGATCTAGAAAGCAGGAAACTCGGGACTTGAACTTTGGATCTTGCTGACTCCAAAGCCTGGAAGGTCCTGGGCTAGACACACGAAGCAGGTATGCCCTTGCGGGCCTGGCCTTCGTGATAAAATTCTAAACCTAGTCTCAGGTGAAACGAGCACTTGGCCTGCTGTGTTTTCTGCCTTCCTGGAGAAAGGTGCCCGCCATCAAAGCTAGATTTCCCGGAGTCCTTGCTCAGGCAGTCCTGCCTCTTGGGCAGGCTCACGCTTTGATGAGATTGCCGTCTACTGTGAAAGTTGATGCAAGGTCTTAGGATCATTTTTCACACGCTACCCAGGTTTATTGCGGGGAGCACGTTGCTGGGACACCTGGCTGGCGCTTCATATGACCTGGCAGCACAGAAGCGGGGAGCCCCTTAACCCGTCCCCCCTGAGCGAGCCCGCCTCCTGCAGGGACACGCTGGTGTGTGTCTCATAAATGCAGCCATCGTGCCTGCGAGCGCCTGGGCTGTAGCCGGTTTTACAAGACGCCACGGTGCTGGGCCGCGCACCTGTGTGGCCGACAGCAGAATGTTCGCTGCGGAGGAGGAAAAACAGACCCTGGAAGGGATTCAAACACAGTCCCGCTTGCTAGCCACGAAAGGGAGGCATGCGGCCTGGACTAACTTTCTGAAAGATAATTGAAAGAAACACATGAGTGTCGACTTTACATCCATGTCCTACAATCCTTTGGCTAAAATGCCGTGTGCCCAACGAAGTAACGGGCTTTATTTTGTTCCCCACCGGCCAAGGTTTCCATGGGTCCTTTGGCTTTTCCTGTTCTCTCTGCCTTTACCCTGGGCACAACTAGGAGAGGACCTAGACCGCAGCATTGCCTCGAGTAGAACACTTGCTCGGAATTCTCCTTTGCAAGTTGCTGTTCTTTGTGCATCAGAAAATCCGCAGCCTGAGCGCTTAACCCTTTCCACGCCATGGACACGCCTCGGGTCCGAAGAGTAGAGCACAGCACGCAGGCAACGCGGGAAGCTAGCACAGACGCCTGGAAGGCCAGCTTCAGGGGTGGCTTCCATGGAGAAGAGGCAAGGAAAACGAGGACAAATCTGCTCATGACCTGGTGGTGGCGGCGATGGTGTGCATGTGGACCGGCAGCTTCCTGTCATCTCCTTTTATGCGTTTTGTTAACTCTGATCACAATGACTTTACGAGAGCGCCTCCTTGACCCGTCATGAGCTCGGCCTTTGTTTTGTAAGTGAACTCAGCAGGGGCATTCCCACGGCCCTCTCTAATCATCTCTGTGCCTGTGCACAGTCATTGCATCCTGTGTCGTCGCTGTGTTCTGGGAGAGAGCTGGCAGCTAAGCCAGGGGCAGCCCTGGGAAACTGAGACTGAGCCCAAGGAAGGGAAGGCTTAGTCAAACAAACGCTGGGCTCTCTGAACTCACCATTCTGGACAAAAATGTCTCTAGACATTGTACATGCCTCCTTCTTAAGCAGGTGTTGTCCAGTTTTCAAAGCAAATTCTAAACCAGTTGTGAGAAGCCTTATCTGGCTTTGAGATCAGTTTACCCTTCCCCTACCCCGGCAGCTCGCCCTTAGTTAGGTGCATGTTAAACGTCCCCAGACTGTTCCAGAGAGGGTGGTCGACTGTCCCCACTTGCCAGGGACTCCCCTGTCTGGGAAATCTCACAATCTTGGGCAGGCTGGAGTTGTCGGTCACCCTAGCAGGGGACAGTAAGGGTCCCCTGGCTGTTTCACTTCAGCAACCTGAGGCTCGCGTCTGAGCGACCCCATCTGGGAGGCTGTGTGGTCGAGCAGGCAAAGCACTTACCTCGGAAGCTGGAGAGTCCTGCGATGCTGCCAGCTTGCTTCTTAACCTTAGGTCAATCAATTACTTTACCTGTGTTTCAATTCTTTTTTCCACCTGTACAGTGGGAATAATACCTATTTGTCCAATTCCTAGGATGCTGGGAGAATTAAATTACATAGCAGCTGCAAAATAATTTGGCTTCATTGGAGTTGGACACTGCCTGAATCTAGTGGAATGATTGTGCAATTCTTAATGGCCTCCATCTTCTGGCCAAGCTGCCTTGGGAGCAGAACGATCGCCTGTGCTCCGGTTTCTGGCCCGCGGCAGCATAAGGACATGACCGGGAGACCAAAGCGAGGCTGCAACCAGAACACACAACTATCGCATGAAAATGCCGCAGTGTCGTCGACACCCAACGGCCCTCGCGCCCCGCTCTGCAGAGACCTCATGGGATTCCAGTGGGTGCTGGCAGAGAAAGGGAACAAAGCTCTGAGTCACAGAAATTTTATTGTTATTATAAAATTATCATGATAGGTCAGGGTTAGGTTTTCATCCCCGACTCTCCACTCTGTTCACCTACTTGATACCTTGAATCCGGAATGTGTGGCACAGAAAAACACACACCTGAGTGAGACAGAGTGCCCCTGTCGGTCTGTCTCACACGTGTGCGTGCGCACATGACTCTCTAAAAAAGAGCAAAAGTAAATTCCACCCGCGCCCCTGCCCCTCCTGCACCCCCCAGGACTTGGCTCTGCGTCTGCTCCTCCCCGTGCACAGTCTCGATGGACTTTCATTCCTTAGTAAGTCCAGCTTAGTCCTGCCTTGGGGTTTCTGCACTATCTCCTCTCCCTGCCTGGAATGTTCTTCTTCCAGATATTTCAGTGGCCGGCTCCTCCTTGTTCAGGTCTCAGCTAAAATCTCACCTGGGTGGACAGGCGTCTCCTGACCATTCCATCTGCAGTGGCCACATCTTGTTACTTTCTTTCACATTGGACTTTATTCATCAACCCACTCATTACTCCATGACACTTTTGTTTGCTTGTTTTCTGACTTGTTTCTATGGTAGAGACAGCCAGGTGTCTCTTGCTATCCGTTTTCTCCTTCTTCCCTAGTAGCAGAGCCCCAGATTTTAGTCAGGCACTCGGTCACCCAGAGTGAGACCAAGCATCCCAGCCTCCTTGGCAGTCAGGTGCAATCACGTGACTTGGTTCTGGCCAGTGGAATATAAGGGGACATGAGGGGAAGTGTCCTTAGAAGGAGGAGGCACACTCATTTTATCCTCTTTCCTTCTTCCTGCCAGCTGGAATGTGGACATGACTGCTGGAACTTGAGCAGCTGTGTTGGACTCTGAGGCGAAAGCTCATGCCGTGGAGAGCAGAGCACTAAGATAAAAGGATCCCTGGTCATGAGGTGTCCCTACCAGCCTTGGGTCATGTCTCTCTGGACTTCTCTTATGGAAGAGAGGAATTCGGTTCTAACGTGTTTAAGTTATTGTTACATTGGATCTTGATTTGCAGCTAAAATGACTAATTAATGCCAATCCTCCCCCACCCCCGTCTCCAGCCTTACACTTCCTGCCTTACAGATAGAAAATCTGTAGAAGTGAGGCTCTTGCCTGCCTTGTTCAATGCCGTATACCCAGCACTAGAGTAAGGCCTGCACGTGGGAGGCATCTGGTGAACACTCTGCAGTGAATAACTCGCTCCTCTCTCTTCATATTTAACTTCTTCCCTCTAGTGGCTCCTTTTCCCTCTGAGTTGTATTAGTTTAGATCTCTTTTGAACCCCCTCAAATCCTCTCCTGTCTACGTGTCCCCGAAATGTAGGCATTTGCCACATTTATGTCCTTGGATACAGTGGAAAGTACTAGACCATTTCCATGATGATGTCTGGGTTCCCACAAACCCTCAGGAGAGAAACTGCCCTCACCACGGCCCATCTATGGCCACGTTTCATTCCACATGCTCCTTCCCCACCCTGATTGGACCTGTCATGTGACATTGGGCTGTCATGTGACCCAGAGGCAGCCAATTATATGCTTGTCAGGAATCTATGCCATTGCCAGATTTGGAAGAATGAGCTGCACCAAGAAGACTCCCTCCATCAGGAATAATTCTTCATTTTAATTTTAAATTTACTTTATATGAAAAATATTGATACACACATAAAATAAAAATCACCCCCCAAATTTACCCAGTTTTAACAAACATATATGGACAAGAAATTCCTACTCCTAAGAAATCTATTCCACCTGATATAATTAGTCTTAGCACTTAGATGCATACTTTTTTCTGATTTTTTATTAAACAGACATCTGAATATACACACATATTTACACACATACACACTCACACACTTATCTTCTGCATATTGGTCTGCAGTGTACAATTTCTCTAGGCCAAGAAATGCAGACCTACCAGTGGCTGATCAGTATTCCTTGAGCGAATATTTGATAACATGTTGCCTAATTGCCCACTGGTGCAATATTCAGGATGTAGCAGGGAGCATCCTTAGATGTGTAGATTTACAAACTTATAAGATAGTTACTGAAAAGTGGGATTGCTAAATCAGAGTGTGCATTTTAAATAAATGTTACCAAATTGATATCCGAAATGGCTATAGCAAGTTTACATTCCCACTCACATATATGAAGAATTTCTATTTTTTTCATGCTCTCTTTAGCATTGGCCATTACCATTCTTTTTAATTTTGGCCAATTAGCTAATAAAAGAATAATATTTCATGGCATTTTAATTCATACTTTCCAATATACTGGCAAAGTTGCCTCCAGAGAATCAGGTCCTGAGCTGGCATTAGAGGGACCAACCATGGGAGGGATGTGTATTTTGAGGGAGAAGGCTGAAGTGAGAGCTGGAAGGGTTGTAGCACAGTTAAGTCAGGAGGCAGCAGAAACTATGGGACGAGAAGAGACAGGACGAGGGGAGGAAAGGATGTCAGTGGCAACCCAGGAGAATTGTGCAGCCAGGGATAGAAGCAGAGGCTCGTTGCTGGTGGAGCCTGGGAGTGGGGCTGTGCCCACCCGCTGGGTGGCTCTGGTGACACCTCAGAGGCCAAGTAACCTTCCAGCTCATTCTTGTCCTGTGTCACCCTCCCAGTTTCCTGTTTCACGTTTCTCTTGGCAGCCAGGACACCTTCAACACAGTGTCTAGTTGGTACTGCAGTCTCAATGTGCTCAGACTAACCTGGCTTTCCAGCTAGCCTCCAAATGGAATCCTCTAGAGTTTCCCATTTCTTTTTGTTCCTACCATGCTCCTGGTCACAAAGCCCTGGAATTGTAGAGAATGTTTTAAAAAATATCTCCTCTTAAATCTGCTCTTATTTAATCCTTTTTAGTTTATTTTTAATTGTGGCTGAAATACACATAACATAAAATTACCATCTTAGCCATTTTTAGGTATGCAGTTCAGTAGTAAGTACATTCACGTACTTGCACAACCGACTTCCAGAAGGCTTTTCATCTTGCACCACTGAAACTCTGTACTCATTAAACAATCCCCATTTCCCCTGCTGTAAAGACAGTTTCGACTTCCCAGCCACTCTTTCCAGTTACCAAGGGTGGAGGTCAAGTTCATCTTCATGTCTGCAGGACCTGCCTTGTGCAAATAAGTCAAGAAATGTTAAACGAGTGATTGTTCCACTTACTTCACTCTGCAATGCCCCCAAATTACAATTTATCCAGAGTTTAGAACTCTGTTCATTTCTGCTGCTCAAAACAACCTTCAGGTGGCATTTGTTTTGCTGACAAGGAAACAGGCCCATGGTAACTGCCTGCCTGCCAGGGGCAGGCCAGGTGAGTCTGGCAGAGACCAGGTGTCAGCTGCCAGGTCCTCTGCTTCTCTCATGTCCACCTCCTCCCCTGTGCCCCCCGCATGCCCACCTCTGTGGCTGCACTCACACTTGGCTGCCGGATCAGGCTTGCTCAGGCACCGCCCTGCCCACGGCACCCCCTCCTCCACTTCCCCACGCTTCTTCCTACACATGTGCCCCACGTGCACGCATTCCCCGAGTGAAGTTCAAGCTCACAGCCTGGCCTTGAATCTTCCCGTCCACAGCCTTCCAGTGGCCTCCTCTTCTCTGCCAGTGCTCACCTGCATTTTCTTGCATCTTTACCTTCGCTTTTCCTGTTTCTTTTGTCCCGAACATTCTTTCTCCATGCCACCCCCAGTAACTGTGTGTCCGCTTTTGTTTGCCATCACCTCCCTGGACCTAGCACGGCGCCTGACACGTAGTAGCTGCTCCATGCATTTTTATTGAGCAAATGAATACATGGATGCTGCACCCTTTCCTGCCACTAAGACTCTGTCTGAGCTGCCACCTCCAACGGGAAACCTTTGATACCCTCCACGGGATTGGACGTCCTTCTGTGCACGTCATTCGTTCCTACCTTTTCATGTGCCATATTCTGAATTGAATTAAATTTTTAGTTTCTCATCTTAGCCTCTCCATTAGATTGTGAGCTCCTTGAGCTAGAAATATTGTCTTTATTTTTTAATGTTTATATGTCTCTCCCCTGTGACATGCGCCCGCACCGTGCTGGGCACCAGCCCGAGCACGCAGCAGTGGGGACTCAGTGCGTGCTAGCTGACTTGGGCTGAGCCAGCCGACGCTGGTCCTGCCACTCTCTGCTCTTTCTGCAGGCACTGGGACTTCGTCCTCCCTGCCACCCTGGCTCTGCTCGGCTCCCATTTCTCCAGCACGTGGCTGTGGCAGCGTTGCCGCCGGGCACCCAGCTGGAGGATGATTCACGCCGGCGTCCGTGCTGTCAGCCTTCCTTCCCCACACAGAACAGCCGCTGGACGATGAAAGTGGGGCCTCATGAGAACCTCACATTTCTAAGTCAGGGGAAGACAGCAGGCCAAGAAAACGGCCAGGGGCGTCCAGCGCAAAGCTGACACGGCTGGAATAACGACAACGGTGAGCACTGAGGATGCTCTCCCCGGGTGCCAGGCACAGGGTTAAGCATTTTGCGTTCCTCCCCGATTAAACTTTCCCCAAACCTGTGCAAGGGTCGGCGTTATCGCCAGTTTACAGCCGAGGAGTGAGGCCGAGAGAGGGTGAGCAGCTGGCAGAGACCACACAGCTGGAAAGCCGCAGCGCCTGCACTCAAACCCAGGGCCCGCACGCTTGGGTCCCACCGTCTGCTCCAGAGAATCTGACGGGTGGCAGAGAAAGCCACGGCACGGAAGCAGCTCATCCTGACTGTGTGTTTTATTTACAATGAGGAACCGGAGAGCCAGATGGGAGTCACTTGCTGGAAGCCACACAACCTGCGTGGCCGAGCAGGTACCAAACCCCGGCTGGTCCCTCACTCCATGCCCCTTCCGCAGATTTGCACACCAGAGAGCAGAGAGCAGTTACTTCTAGAATGCCCCTCCTCTTCTTTTTTAATGAGCTACTTATTAGGAATTTTATATGGCAAAATCCATTTGGGAGAATTATTGGGCTTTTAGGGGATTCCCCTCTTTAAAGCAAGGAGAAAATGCGGGAAGCTGGGAGCAGTTCAGGATAGGACTTTGGGGTGAAGAGAGTGAGTGGAAGGACAGGAGCCAGGACTGAGGATGGAGGTGTGTGTGTGGGGGGAGAAGGAACAGCCACAGGGGCCCCTGGGCAGGCCCAGCTCATGGCAGGAAGAGAGACCATCAACAGAGGGCTTTGGATGGGGAGAAGTTGAAGACAGGAGCTTCCTCGGAATCTGGGGGAGGTGGTAACTGATGGGGACCCTGATGCTTGTGGCCGGAGCAGGGGCACACAGGGCGGAGGGTTTGGGCTAAGAGGCAGGTCCTGCAGTTTCCCAGCGGCAGCCAGAGGGAGAAATGGTGCCGGTGAGGCCCAGTGGCTCAGGTCCCGCCCTTACATCTGCTGGCTTTGGGCAAATCACATAACCTGCTTTAAGTTCTCTGACTCCCCCTAGAGTTGGTAGGAGCAAAAGAGACAGTACAAGTGGAACCATTTTGCAAAGTGTCATGTGCTTTCCAAGGCCTCGTGTTCTTATCAGGAAAAACAGTAATGTGGCTGGGATGCGGGCAGCGGGGGGGGGGGGGGGGGGGCTGGGGGGAACATGCGTGTGGATTGACGCTTGCTGCGTGCAGAGCCTGCATGACACCTCCTTGGGAACATGGGGAATGACCCCACAGCTTACGCAGGAAGGCAGGGACGGTGCTCACGCAGGGCACTGCTGGGAGGAGGCGATGGGCACAGAGGAGTGGTCAGTGGGGGAAGGGAGGTAGGGCACCGTCCACGGTCATGGACAGGGGCAGGACCTTGACCATGTGGTCTCCTGCCAACCTGCGTGCCGTGGCTGGGTGTGTGCCCGCCCTCGAGGAGACCAGGGGAAGCCAGGGACGTCAGCAAGGGTCCTGGTGACGGAACTGGAGGCCACAGAGGAGCTAAGAGAGTTCCTTTGAAAGCACAATCCCTAGTTCTTGCCGGCTCCCGACCGTGGGAAGTAAGGGAGACTCGAAGAGGAGGCTGAGCCCAAGCAGTAAAAGCCATGGTGGTCTGGATAACAGACACAGAGGACACCAGAGGGAGGCCACATTTAAGAGCATCTGTGTGGATGACCTTCTGCTCTCCGGAGAGGTCCAGACAGCACCCAGCGGGCCAGGCTGTGTCACCCCTCCAGCCGCCAGGACCCTTGGTGCTGGTCCTCCACCAGCCTCTGCCATGTCCCCGCTCCCTAAGGTTCCGTGCACCTCCAGCCTTTCCTCTGGTAGCGCTCTGCTGCCCTGGAGATGGCATGCCCACACCACACAGCGCCTTGCGCCGACAGTCCTACCTTTCCCCACCCCGGAGCCTCCCTACTGTCTTGAAGGATCTTCCTTCCAAGTAGACATTTACTGAGTGCTCCCTAGTCCTGATTTGCTGGGTATTTCTAGATGCATTTCCCCCTGGAGTCCTCACCACCCCGCTGAGAGATGGGCATTATAGTCCCATTTTGTCCATGCGGAAAATGATCCAGTTTACCCAGTACTGGGAATAGGTCGTTCATTCTTTCCTTCCATAAGTGTTTAATGAGTGCCTACAACCTGCCAGGCTGTGAAGGGGACTCCACACACAGTGGTGAATGGTTTCTGTTTTTTAACTCCAAGCCTGGTGTCTTGTCTGTCATAACTGGCCCCAATATCAAGTGCTCTTCTCCCCATGAATCTCTCTCCCATGAATCACCATGGAACGTACACCTGGTCTAGCACGCTTAGTTTAACCAGCGCATGGCTGCTTCTCCCATCAGATTTTGAGACATCCGAAGACAGGAACTGTTTTCATCTCTGCATCTCCAAACTTACCTGAGAGCAGGTTCCTCAATAAATGAGCCTGGGATGAAATTGAGCTGAATCACCGCATCTATGCATCCCTTCCGAGGGAAGTCCGGCAACGAAATCATGCCCTGGCTTCTCTGGGGGCATTTTAAAGTAGCACATTGCATTTGAAACAACTTCTTTCTATAAGGTACTTATAGCACTTTCTAGATCGTGGGTAATTAATCCATGGAACACCGGGGAGGAGTGGGAACAGAAGGAAGAAATATTGCCCTCATTTTACTGATGGAGAAATTCTGCACGGAACAGTGCCGTAGCTCTCCTGATGTGGCCGAGGACGTCAGCAGGACACTGCCTCCCCTCCTCCCGCCTCCGCGGTCCACCCGGGGCCGCTGCATCGTGCTGTGCCTCTGAGGCGGTAAGAACCCTTGCCTGGGCAGGGACTGCCGCGCCTGATGCCCGCACGCACAGCTCTGACCCACATTTCCCCAGCACTGAACCACTTATTTTGTCTAATGTATAAATGGAAAAGTTTGGGTTATAAAATATTTAAAAATAAACGACCATAATCATGCGTTTCATCACTTAACCTGAGATGCAACTTTTCACTCATTCTTTCAGGGGAGGAATTTGTGTGTGTTTCCTGGCCCTGTGGCGGGCACACAGTAGGTGCTTTATGCATATTTATTGAATAAATGAGTTCATTTCTCCTCCTATTTAACTTTGGTGAGATCCAAAGGGTGGATAAAAGTGGGGCAGGTTGGAGTCCTGATTTAATGACGAGGTGGGTCTAATTTTAAAAGATCGGAGTGAGTGTAGGTCAGTGATGATGATGATGGTGATGATAAATGCTGACACTGCATGTGAGGCTAAAGCATCTGCTTCTCATGGAAGTCATGAGTGCTGAGCTTTGCTTTCCTGATGTGTTTTTTGTTTGTTTTTATTTTCACCTGTACCTCTTAAAGAACTGTCCTTTTAGATCGGTCCATTACCCTGTCAGAAGGCCACCCCGAATCAAGGGTATAATTGTGGCCATGGAATGTGATGGCGGAATGATCTGATTTGCTAGCGGTTCAGCCACACTCTGTTAGTACAGGGTTCAGTTTGACCAAGGGGCACTGACCATTTTTCTAGAGAACTCACAAGTCTTATTTGAAACCTTTTACTAAGTTACATTTTAAAGACTAATTTGCATTATCACTAAGACATATAATTTTCAGAACCAAGGCAACCTTTGATCGAGCCCCTGTTTCAGCTGTGCCCAAGGGAATAGAGTCCCGATTAAATTTCACTGTATTTTGTCTTTCCTCCTCTACCTCCTCCAGCAAAATCCATTTTGTGTAATATCAAATGAGAACTCTGATAAAGGCAAATGATGAGAGGCTCACGGTATTGCCACTCACTGATCGCTCCCTTCCCCTTCCTCCAGGCACATGGGAGGATTCGCTTCCTCATGCCCTTGAAGTTAGACATGCCCCGGGCCTTGCTTGGGCCAGTGGAATGTGAGCGGAAGAGCTGCCTGTCGTCTCCCTGTGGAAGTCGTTGAGAGCAGGTGTGTGAGTCACACGTTCCCATTTTCCTGCTCTGGTGACTAGCAACGTTCCAGATGGTGGAGGCTCCATTGCGCCGGAATCCTGAGCGAGCACAAAATGGAGTAGAGCCCTCCTGCCACCCGAGACTACTCTGTCGGGTGCGGGGAAATAAACCTTTACTATTTTACACGAATGAAGTGTTTGTTCCTCATTGCGGCATAACCTAGTCCATCCTGACAGATAAAAGAGAAGGTTTCGAATCACCCCACTCTGGTTCAGAAAATGTGAATCCTTCCTCTCTCTCTCTCAATCAAGAATTGGCTCTTGCTTTGCATAATAGATGCTGCTATGATTCAAATAAACCCAGTAGTCTTTTGATTCATCAAAAAAATCACCGCCCCAAAAGACTGAAAGCTTCTCATGCCAGGCGTGCGCCATCCTCAAGGTAAGGTCCTTCACTATGTGACTGGGTCATTGGTGGGACCGAGTGTGACTAAAGCAGTGGCCCGTATGATAAGTGCTTCCGCTTTCTGGCTGCTGAAGGACAGGACCAGCAGCGAAGGCTTCTTTTAATATGCACCCACACCTCTGTTACTCTTTCTAAAATGACTGTCCCTTCATGTGTGAGAACCATTGAATCAATTCAGTGTTAGAATCTAGATCAGGAGGCCTGAATTCTAGCCAGTTCTTTATGCCTCATCTTTATAAACTCAATTTTTTCATCTGTAGATTAGGGATGATAGTATTGATCGTCTACTATTTAAAGATACTGTGTATGCACCGTTTGGATCTGATGGAAGCCCAATAAAGCTCTTCTCACTGGCCACTGACCAATATCTAGAGAACAAGGCAGAGTGAACTATTTTGGGCACTTGGAATTATCTGATCAAACAAGTCTTCACCAGATCCATTTTTTTTTTAAATTAATAGACTTTATATTTTTAGAGCAGTTTTAGGTTTATAGAAAAATTGAGCAGAAAGTACAGGGAGTTCCCTTGTATTCCTTTGCACACAGTTTATCCTATTATTAACATCTAGCCCCAGTGTGGTATATTTTCTGTAATTAATAAACCAATATTTATACATTATTAATAACTAAAGTCCATAGCTTGCATCAGGAGTCACTCTTGGTGTTGTACATTCTACGGGTTTTGACAAATGCAAAATGTCACACGTCCACCACTGCAGTGTTACACAGCGCAGCTCCACTATCTTTTGTGACCCCAGTGCTCCACCTGTTCACTCCTCCCTGCCTCTCAGAGCCCTGGAGACCACTGATCTTTTTACTGTCTCCATAGTTTTGCTTTTTCCAGAATATTATGTAGTTGAATCATATAGTAGGTAACCTTTTCAGATTGCCTTATTTCACTCCGTAATATGCATTTAAGTTTCCTCCATGTCTTTTAATAGCTTAATAACTCATCTCTTTTTATTGCTGAATAATATTCCACTTTCTGGATGTACCACAGTTTATTTATGCATTCGCCTACTGAGGGACATGTTGGTTGCTTCTGCTTCTCATTTCTGGCAATTATGAATAAAGCTGCTATAAACATATGTGTACATGTTTTTATGTGGACATAAGTTTTCAACTCATTTGGGTAAATGCCAAGGAGTGCAATTGTTGGATCTCACAGTTGAGACTATGTTTAGCTTTGTTAAAAAACTGCCAAACTGTCTTCCAAAGTGGCTGTACCATTTTGCATTCCCACCAGCAATGAATGAGAGTTCATATTGCTCCACATCCTTGCCAGCTTTTGGTGTTGCCAGTGTTTGGATTCTAGTAGGTGTATGGAGTATCTTATAGCTGTTTTAACTTGCAATTCCTTAATGACATAGGATGTCAGCATCTTTTCATATGCTTATTTGCCACCTGTATATCTTCTTTGGTGAGGTATCAGTTCAGATCTTTTGCCCACTTTTTAATTGGGTTGTTTGTTTGCTTATTGTTGAGCTTCAAGTGACCTTTGTATATTTCAGATACAAGCCCTTTAACAGATATGTATTTTGTAAAGATTTTCTCCCAGTCTGTGGCTTGTCTTTTCATTCCCTTTACAGTGTCTTTCCAAGAGCAGAAGTTTTAAATTTTTGATGAAGTTCAGCTCATCAAGTTTTTCTTTCATGGATCATGTTTTCAGTATTTTATCTAAAAACTCATTGGCAAGCCCAAGGTCACTTAGATCTTTTTTTCTCTTATGTTATCTTCTAGGAGTTTTATAGTTTTGCATTTTACATTTAGGTCTATGATCCATTTAGGTTTATGATTTAATTTTTGCAAAGGGTGTCAAGTCAGAGCCTAGATTTTTTTTTTTTTTTTGCATGTGGATGTCCAGTTGTTCAACACCATTTTTTGTAAATACTATCTTTGCTTCTTTGTCAAAGATCAGTTGACTATGTGTGGGTCTGTTTCTGTACTCTCTATTCTGTTCTTTTGATTTACTTGTCTATTCTTTCACCAATATAACACTGTCTTCATTAGTGGAGCTGTATAGTAAGTCTTGAAATCAGCAAGTGTCAGTCTTCTGACTTGTTCTTCTTCAATATCATGCTGGTCATTCTGGTCTTTTGCCTCTCCATCTAAACTTTAGGATCAGTTTGATAATATTCACAAAGTAGCTTGCTAAAATTCTTATTGGAATTTAGTTTAATCTAAAGATCAAGTTGGGAAGAACTTAAATCTTGATAATATTGAGTCTTCTTACCCATGAACATGGAATCTCTCTCCATTTATTTAGACCTTCTTTGATCTCTTTCCTCAGTTTTGCAGTTTTCTTCCTATAGATCTTGTAAATACTTTGCTAAATTTATACCTAAGTATTTTTGATTATTTTTGGTGCCTATGTAAACCAAATCAATTTTTAAAGAATAAGTTGAACTGAGTTGTTGTTTTTAAATAATTTGGCTGTTTCTTCTACTAATTTTGCAAATTAAGCCAAGTGACTTGCAGAAGTGAAAATACACTCAAGTTTTCAACTCTTCTTATTTATCCCTAATGCTTCATATAAAATAATTACCAACTGGCTCCTACTTTTGGTTGTTTGCATACTCATGTGGTCAAAGATCTCTAAAATGGCATATGGTGTTAGAATTTACATTTATTATAAAAAATAAAATGCATTGTTCAGAGTCTGAATAATCATGGAGTATGGATCCCAACCTTCCTCAGATGGAATTCAGAAGAATGAGGAAATGCTTATTTCTTCTTGATGGATCCCTCACTTCCTAGCCAAGTAAAACAAAGCCCTCTATCTTAGAAGGGGAAACTTGTCTGTGTGGCTCAAATTTTTGAATTTCATTTGAAGTTAAGATAGTGGCCAGCTATTTTAATTTGAAGTTAAGACACTGGCCAGCCCCACATCCCAGCCTCAATTTCTCTACCTAGCGACTGTAGTGTTACCATTCTCATACCCCAGTGCTCAGTGCTGAGCACCATGGAGCTAGGAAGCTGATGTGCTGAGACTCCCTGATCCACATGCTGTGGACCAGGCCCAGTGTACCATCAATCAGAGAAACACTTTCCAGATTCCAATAGGCAAATTTTCATGCTTTGATCCATATGAGTAGTTTTTTTAAATAAGCTATTTGAAGAACTTCCCTCCAGAATGTTCCATTTGAAATAACAGCAGATTTAAAAAATGAGTCCCCAGGAATGGTTGTGTCTAGACTATGATGTCAACTGTGCTTTTCCACATGGCAGGTACTCGGCTTACCCGGTAACAAGGGGCCTGGAGGGGCTCTCTCTTTTCCATCAGCACTGTGAGTGTCTTTCCCCACGAGGCCAGACTCCTGCTCCTTGCTCTTGGTTCCAGGGGGGCCTGCTTTGTTTTATACCCTCCGAGGAGCTAGTCTCAGAAAATCACTGGTGTTGTGTTCCACGTGTACTCACAGACTCACTTGCTCAAGTTCTCAGTCTTGCAGGCCCTTTAACACATGGGCCAGGAAGCCTACTGACCCACATCGGGGTTTTAGGTGTCAGTTTGGACTCTTGCTCAGGTGTCTTACCAGGGTGCTGTCCCCTGGAACTCCCTCCCCCCATGACTAAAGCAGCTGCAAGGTAAGAATTCTCATCTTAAGCATTTGGCCTGAAAACCACTGCCCAGCCAACCATCTCACTTCATATAACAGGACTAACAAATGCCAGCCCACAAAGCTGAGGCTTCAGGGTAATACTATGGCAAAGTGTTTGGAGTTCTTTGGAGGGAAAAGGATATTTAGGGGCTAACTTGCATTACAATCAATAGAATAAAAGCACAGTTTTAAAATTGCAGGACCTGCTGACAGTTTCCCCAGTAAAACTGTGTTTTAGAGCACATGAATTTCAACTTGCAGGTCAAACATGCCCTTGCTGCCCTGCAACAGTTTATGGCTGCCTTCTGATGTAGGTTCTGTGATCTGAGTTTATTAGTTTCTGGCGCTGTGTCCTGTATTTTGAGCAATTTCTATAAAATGTACGTGGGCGTTATTATTTTTCCTTTAAAGAATGTGATACTAAAACAGGTTTTTAATAAAGAGTTTTGAAAAGGCAAGAGAGCGGAAAAAAAAAAGCTGGGCAAAAATTCAAGCTAGTAATGAACTCAGTGTCTTTAATTATATTGAATTTACAAGTAATAGGATAAGGCGGAGTTAGCAATTGCTTCTGAGTGAAATTGCATGCCTAAAGGAAGAGAAAGCTCCCCTTAAACTTAGGGAAAATGAATAAATGGTGTTGTATCATTGCATTTGATTTTAAATATCTCCCACTCTAGATGTTGAAAGATCTAATCGGTTCAAAAACACAGATTCTTCAGTAAACGTTTTGTACAAACTGATAGTTCTCTTCAAAAGTAAGTTTAGTTTTGATTTTCTTTTTCTTTGTAGAACGTTGAGTATGGACATCTTGCCATGTACTACTAATGCCATGAGTTTTCAAGGTGGGAACCCAAAGTAGAATTTAGAAAGTGGTTAGAAAGCGCTCAGTGGAATTTCTACATACCATGCTGAAAACTCAAGCAGTAAACAGGTTTGAATCATTCAATAAAACAATTTAATTGGATGTATAAATAATTCATCTGATGCCCACAGTATTGCATCATTTGTCTTTAATAAGCCAAATCCCCAAATAAATAGGGTGCTGGCTGGCATTGGAGCTCTTGTGTCTCCTAATGTGACCCTGAATTGAACCCCATCTTGACCAGAGGAGCCATCCATCATTTGAGCAAAGGCTCAACGAATAGCACACTGGGGTAGCAAAGCCCTGGGGTGTATGCCCCAGCCCACACCACACAGCCCCACACTCACGGTAAACACAGGTGTGGTGTCTGCAGGTAGAGGCTGAGGCACCAGGTGGCAGACCATGGTGGGCCACGACCTCTGATGCCACCAGTACTCTGCTTCAATGGACTTTGCAGTCTCTGTTTCATAAATGCATACTTTGTGGCCCTACATCCTCTGCCCGGCACTGTGCTGAGAGCTTTCCATTGCATGCCCACAACACTTCACCAGGTAAGCATTATTGTCATGATCCCCACATTGTGGACAGGGAAACCTGGCTTTAGAAAGGGTTAGCCTCTTGCACGAGGTCTTATGATGAGCACATGGCAGAGCAAGACTTGAATTTAGATAGTCTATTTTCTTAACCACTAGATTCCATAGGGGTATTCTTACAGAGTCTTCTAAGATACCAAGTCTTATAGGGAAGTTTTAAAAAGTCGATGGGCACAGGAATCAGCTAGCTTCAACTGAAGTGGAGAGAATTCGGGGACTTACAAGGAGCCACACACATGTCAAGTCAAGGGCAGGCTGGAAATAATTTCAGGGAACCTGCCTTCCCATTAGAACAGCTGCTTCACACACATGGGGCTGCGTGTGATCTTCACACAGTGGCCTGGCCAGAGTCAGGGACCACCGTGGGGGTTCCCATCTTTCCTCCTGGGGTGGGTTCCTCAATTTCCTCATCTATCAAATGAAGAGATTCAGATTTTCAAGTCTTATGTGTACAATTTAATCACTAAAATTCTACAGCCTCCATAGCCAAGAAGAATGCTCCATTATGGAGTCAACCATACCCTACCTTTCTGGAAGGCAGAGCACGAGTGCCAGGACTCGGGTGGAAAACTTAAAGGGAGCTGGTACTGGCCTGTCTCCAGCCCTGTATTACCTGCCGATTGGGAAACATGATCTCCCTGCCCCTCCTCCCATGATAAAAAGGACGTTGGGAGGCTTAAACTAAAGTATTATGGCCTTTCTCTAACTGCTCACTACCATCTTGGGGCAAAATTTATCCTTATATGTGAATGGCTCCTTACTTCTTTATCCTTCCCTAGAGCCATTTCATCCATCGGATTATGAGTCCTTGAATCGGGAAGCAAGATTTTACTTTTCACGTCCTAGAAAATCGTTGTGAGATATGTCACAAGGATGAAACAAAGACATTTTTACCTGCGGCTTTGATAACCCTTTTAGTCAGATGCTTTTGCATAAGTCTAATCCTGGGTGAATTTACTCTGCCAGGAGTTAATGCATTTAGCAACAATGCATTACGGAAAATGCCACCGCCTGTCAGCTGTGTGACATCAGGATCATAAAGAACCCGGCTGCTCTAAGTCACCCTTATCTTTCCTCTTCTCCCCGAAGATTGGCACTTGCTCCTGTTTTCTTCAATCTTTGGATAAAAGGCCGGAGGATTGCTTCTGGATTGGGACTTCTGGGTAGAACTACATTAGTTTGGCAAACGCTGAGACATTCATTTTTTTCCTTATCCGAAACCCAATATAATTTGTATTCTTTTTTCAGAGACACTGTTTTAGGTGACCTTTAAGATGCCCTCTTAAAATAACTTACATGCAGATGGCAGATCTCCATATATGCAGGGTCATTGTTTGTCTTTTGATATATTCTGCAGTCTGCCTTCTAATGTTTATGTGCCCCTAGACAGTCTTATTATACAGCATCATTCTTATCATCAGCATTCCGATGCCTGTTTTCTTTACTTTATCTGTTACACAGAAGTATATTTAGTGTTCAAAGTGATACATCATAAAGGTAGAAAAAGGTGAACCCTTTGATATATTACAAGTCTTTCATAGCATGAAATAACTATTGCCTATTATTTTACTCTTGACGTTTTTATTTTTAAGGGAATTTCGCTTGATTTGTGGTGCTGACACCTTTGATATGTTGTTTCCAGTGACCTTACATCCAAAATCAGTAGCGTGTGACATTTGATGGCCCAGATAAAAAACATTAATGGTGGAAGAGAGGGTTTATTTTCCTGGTCATAAATTAAGTTTAAATAACTCTGAATTTATTTTAAACTCTCCAGTACTTTTTACTGTCCAAGCAATAAATGTATTTATTACTGGGGGCCTACCTGGGTTTCCTAAGCAGAGCCTTTTGCTTGGCTGCTTTGAATTTTTTTCTCCTTTCTCGTGGAAAACTCTCCTTCCCTATAAATGCTGATTTGCACAAATTGTTCTCTAATTTCTACAAACAGGGCTCAGAGAAAGGGCTGCTGATCGAACCAAAAGCACTTTTGTTGTCAATCAGGTTAAGAAAAGCAGGAGTTCATAAAATGTTCACTGATGCAGGTAATCTAGTCCTGAATGAGTTCTGACGTGGTATTAGGGCGAGTGGAGACACAGGCATGGGCAGTTGTGGCCTGATCATTCTACAGCTCTGTGGCAAAGGTTTACTTTAGTTCCCTATTTAATTTCCACAAAAGTGAAAACCCATTTCTCTGTCTTTATCGTATGTGTATGTGTGTGTGTTTTTAGTTCTCACTCATTAGATGTACCCATAAACTTGTATTGAGGATTTCTCAGCTTAGAAGATTTTATGATTTAAAAATTCTATCTATATGTTCAAAAACTGCCTTATATATTTTTTATGGAGACATAACTCACATCATAAAATTCACCATTTTAAAGTGAACAATTCAATGGGTTTTAGTCTATTCACAAGGTTGTGCCACCTTACCACTATCTAATTCTAGGACATTTTCATCACCCAAAACAGAAACCCTGTACCCGTGAGCAGTTACTCCCTGCTCCTCCCTTTCCCCAACCCCAACAACCACTAATCTACTTTCTATCTCTATGGATTTGGCTGTTCTGGACATTTCATGTAAATGGAAAGCTAAAATATGTGGCCTTTTGTATCTGGCTTATTTTATTTAGCATAATTTTTCTAAAATTCATCCATATTGTAGCATGAATCAGTACTTTATTCTTTTTTGTGGTTGAATACTATTCCATTGTATAGATGTCTTACATTTTGTTTATCCATTCATCAGTTGAAAGATTTTTCATTTAAAAAAAATTTCACTTATATGTTCAAAAGTTGACTTACAATTAATTCTCCAGACATTTCTCCTGTTTGGAATATTTTAAAAAGTTAGAGCCTTCAAAAAGTGTGATAAAGTATAGGTTATTTTTATATCTACTATAAGAACCATCACTTATTCTGATTCATTATGTATCAATTTCTTATAGACCTTGACACAAAATGGGAGAAAAGTAGAATCTACTCTTTCTTGAGTAGTAGGGTAAGTAACATGATCTTATTCACTAAACATAAATTCACATATAAAGATTATGTGTGATTCTTGAATATATAAAATGTGTTCAAATGGCTGTTCATGAAGACATGAACAGGGAGCCCTGACCCCTGTAAGGGCCCCAGGACATTTTCCCGTGCAATGGAGCTGCATTTGATACATGTTTATCCATTACTAGGTTGTAAGTTCTTTGAAGGTGGGGCCGTGTCTGTTTCATCTTTATTTTGTCTCCAGAGCCCCAACACAATAGTTTGGACCTAGAAGGCACTCAGAAAACAGAGGTTTGATGAATTAATCAAATTATGTGTTGTTCTGCCCTCTGTCCTCAGTAAGAAAAATAACCCTATAAACAGCGTTCTGAATACTGCAGATCAGCTCCTGTTTAGCATTTACATCTAGAGAAGTGCGCAATTCACACTGGCATGACTTGATGAATGTCCACAAAGTGGGTACCCTTGAGTAACCGCCACCCAAATCAAAAGCCACATGTGACCGGCCCTCGGAAGCCCCTTGAGCTCTCCCCATCATCCTCACCGTCCTCTTCAACCCCCACCACCATCCTGACTTCCAGTGCCATATGGGAGTTTTGCCTGGTTTTGAATTTGACATAAGTGGGATCACACCATATATGTTATTTTTTACACTTATGATATTTTCAAAATAAGGATAGAAAGCAAAACTTGCTGTCTTGTCACGAGGATATGCATGATATACAATCTTTAGATTCTAAGTGGCAAATATGGAACTCATCTAAAGGACAGAGATGCAACCCTTGTTATCACTTCTGACTAAACCGAGTTTTTAAAAAAGTTCTCTTATGCCTGCTAATGTGTAATGATCATTGTTTATTTAGCTTATGTTCAGAGCATAGAGAAGTGGGCAGTAGGCAGAGTTTATACCACCTCCATTTGCTTTGGGATTTTCTTCCATCTTTTTCTTTCTCTCTCAAGGACTCTTTTGTAGGTTGCCTTCCTCACAGTTCATCCCAATGGGTTCACTGATGGTGAAAGGTTTTTTAATAACAAGTAGTGACCACCTCCACCTGGGGACCTCTCAATATCTATCTGAAAGGTCTTAAGCCCTCAGGATACACTGGGATTGGAGATGGTGTGGCTGTGAGCCACACTCTCACGGTCCCTGTGAGAACAGGGAGCTCAGAAGAATGAGCGTCTTGAGTTAGGCAAAACCTCGTGACAAAGTCTCTCTTGTCGTCCCTTTGGCCTGGAGGGAGAGGTGTGTGACTGGCAGAGTAACAGCCCCAGGCTCAGCTAGGAAATAAAACTGATCCACCAGGTGACAGAATTATGATGCAAAAAAAAGTCTCGACAGTCTGAAATGATAGCTCCAAACTCACTGAATTTAATGGTGATCAACATAAGGTTCAGTTCTCAGGAAAATAACGGCTGACACACCTACAGGATGAGGGGGGCTAACATGCATTCGGATGGAAAAAAGTCCAGGGGATCTCAGTTGATGTCAGGGCCATATGGGGTGGCTGCCAACTGGCTACTTTAATCATAGACTTCTCCAGAGCAAAAGAGGTCACAGTTTCCCTTTATTCTGCATCAATCAGGAGCATTTGATATATTTTATTTGGTTTTGAGCACTGCATTTTAAAAGGACCATGGTAATAGTGGAGAAGGCTGAAGAAGTGAGCAATGGATGGTGAATGATTGGGAGTCTTGCGAGGAATGGTGGGGGAGTCTGGGCCTTCTCAGTCAAAGGTGGCCTGCGGTTTTCGCCATTGGAAGGGAGGAGAGAGGTAGCATGGAGTGCAGCTGCTGACCGGTGTATGACCCTGGAACACATCTGGTCTTTTTTGCAACCTGTGAAGGGCTTTTGACCAGGTGATCACTAAGTTCACTCCATGTCAGAAAGCTATGAGCTTTGTAACCCGAATAAACCAGAGAAGTAGGAGGTTCAGCCTCAGAGCAGTGTCCCATCCAAGAATAGTTTTGCAGCCAGACTTAATTAAAAATCAATTCCATGAAGAACTTAGTTTTTCTTGAAGGACAGTGTATTTGCCCCACACTTGTTCTGCTCCATCAACCTGTCCTCACCTCTGCTGCCTTATCCCTTCCCAAAGTCCCCAGAAGACAACTAACACTTGATACGTGCCGGGTCACTTTCCTAGAGTATCTCATTTCGTTTTCACAGGAACCATGCGGAATATATTTAGTATTACTCTTAAGACCACTTTGCATGTGAGAAAATGGCCTCTCAGAAGCCACCACTCGCCCAAGGCTACAGCTGGTAAGTGGGGGCTGGGATTTGAGCTGAGCAATGCCCTCTCCCACTGGCAGACGCCCGCAGAGCTGAGCTAGGTTTGCCTGCAGCCACCTGTTCTGCTTGCTGGGGGTGGTGTCTCTGGCCCCAGGCTCCCAGCCTGGGTTTTCAACTGGAGACAGAGAACCAGGCTGACACTAGGTGCCAGCAAGTGTTTTTTTTTTTTTTTTTTTTTTTGACTAAGAAAACGTTTGCTCTGCCACGTTGGGATTCCTTGTGTCCGTCCTTCTCACATTCCCCGAGAAACACGTGTACACTGAGCTCACCCAAGGAGAAGCGACTCCAAGTGACAATTTTGCATTTCCTTTAGACTGGCTTCAAGGTCAAGGGCGTGGCCCGCCCCAGCTTGGTTCACTTGTCTTTCATGTGCCTGGCTTTGCTCTGCAGCTTCCTTGGTTCACAAGGATTGTTCCACAGCTGACCAGAGACACAAGTGTTGTTTTCAATAAATGGCACCATTGTTAGATAAGGTGACGCGGCTTGAGGGCCAGGCCACTGGGCTATGGGGCACATTGACTCTGGCCTGTTCGGAAGGCTCTGTTTCTTCCAAATGAGAAAAGAGGATTTGCTCTCCACACTCAGTGTCTAGTTCAGTGCCTGCCGACGAATGTTTATCAAGGGAATGAGTGAATGAATGAGTGCTCGGTGTGGTGCTCATCTGCCACAGTCAGGTAACTCCCGGCTGTCAGTGGGGTAGGCCAGGAATGCTACTGCTTCCTGCCTGCCTGAGTCCTCCGCCGCTCACAAGAGTTCTGATGTCTGAAAGTCAAGTACGCTTGTACTATATACAGTCAGTAAATCCTCTGGTCAATCAAATAATTTATTAATGAAGCCAAGTTGGTCTGAAGGATTTGTTCAAAAAAACAAAAATGAAAAAGAAAGAAAGAAAAGGGGGGAAAAAAGAGGAAGGATCCATTCTACATATCAGAACTCATCAGTCACTCCCCCAAGAGCAACTGTGAAAGCCTTCATCACTCACCACATTTCAAGAAGTCTGAAGGGCCACACCCACTCTCCTGCACCCATTCCCTTTAGGGGAGAAAAGACTTGCATAGCAAGAGCAGCACAGGAAAATGGACAACAGGGCAAGAAAACTCTGTACAACAACAAGAAACAGCCTGACCTACCTTGTGGCTTCTTTATGGAAGAGGGAGGTTGGGTTACTCCATCATGGTGAAAGACAAAGCTTGAGAGAGGAGACTTGACCTTCGCCCAGTTGGGGCTGACTATAGAGCCGAGCACAGTGGTGTTTTCCAATGGAGAGGTCTCTCCCGAGTGGGAATGTAACGTCTCATTAGGACGGGCACCGATAATGATCTGGTAAGCCCTTTCATCCATCACTGGTGGATGCCTTCCAGAAGACCTCCACGTCCGTGACTCCTCAGCCAATTACCTGAACCCCTTTTCTCCTGGTCTCATCATTAACCTCCTGCATACTTCTACTGCCAGGAACTCACGCTTTATTAATATCTACCACGTCCCCCATGGTTCTGATCTTTCTTGGAGGTTTGGGAAGGTCCAGAAGTGAGGGGGAAAGAAGAAAGCCCCCAGAGTTTGGTTACTTTTTGAGTTTTCAGCAAGAATGCCTGATTGCTCACAGCCAGTCACAGTGAGCAAATGGCTGTGAAAATCAGGAACCCCCCTCCCAATACACACCCCTGCCCCAGCTCAGGCCCCCTCCAACACCAGCTAATTGATTAACCAAGGGCTCTTGAAGAGAATGATTTGAGAAGGGTAATTTATAGAGATGGTATCTTTTGTCATCATTTGTCTTTGAAAACATAGAAGAAAACTGCTTTCAGGAGGATGTAGCCTGCCAACATGAGCAATGGCGGACGCAACACCATCAGTTACAGCACCCTGCTCACTTTTCTACCTTTTCAGCCAGTCCAATATCCAATAACCACAAAGGGAGAAAAAAAATGCATCCTCATTCCCCGTGTTTTAAACTTTTCCAGCACTGGCTTATGAAAATATTTGGGGTTGTTCACTGCTCTGCTCTCTGTAGCATAAACATTTATTTAAATGGGGCTGTCTCTCGTAATGAAGAATGAAGGAAAAACAATGGTCTGATTTTGACAAATTAACTTGTGATTTGGAGAGTCAGTGAAGCAGGGAAGAGACATTCCTAACTATACTAATTAAATGAGCTTGCAACATTTATTTTAATGCAATGGAACCAGCCATATGAAGATGAACATTTTAATTTATTTTGCAGTGACATTATGAAAAATTTCACTGCTGCAGATTATCTACAAAAACAAATCTCATCAGCATCTAGGTTTGTGCAGGAAATTTCCATCTTTCACACGAGCCTGACCTTCCCCAGTGGAAGCAAGTGCGAATGAGCTAAGTTACTTGAAAAGTTTTGTTGAAGGTTGTCTCTCCACTGAGGCTGGGCTTTATGTTCAAATGACTTCTGTGCCAAACACATCCATTTTTCATGGTGCAGCGTAGATGAAAAATTCTGAATCCATTCTACAGGGAATGCAAATATAGCTCATTAGTTCTAAAACATTTTTCATGAAAGACTGCAGAATATTTGCCGGCAGATGAGGCTGCATAGTCCCAGCCAAGAATGAACACCACATGTCCCGCTAATTGTTTTTTAAAGTTGTTCCTTTCCTCTCTGGCACCCAGTAGCTATGAAAATAGGAAACAATATGAAAAATGGAGATGGAGCCTAGCTTACTTTGACATTATTCTGTGCTTGTGTCTTTTGTCTTGTTTCCTTTTGTTTCTTTTCCTCCAGAAGGAAAAGGCAGTCGTGGAGGTATCTGGAGAGAAATAGACGTGGTTGATGCTGGATAATCAGCTGTGGCCCAAGGGCAGCGTCCCCAAGGCTTGTCCAGGCCACAGCTTCGGCTGATGCAGCACCAGGCAGGCACAGTGGCCGCCTTCTGGGGACAGTGGGTGGCTGCTGGCTCCTAGCCACTACCACAGCCAGCCTTAAGGATGTCACACGGTCCAGGGACGTCTTCCAGGCTGACATTCCTATTGGAACTCTGCCAAGGAACTGCAGAGGAGAGCAGGTCACCTTCCTCACCAGGCCCAGAAATGAGCCAGGGAAGGGGAACCGCCTGGCTGTTGTGCCAAGACTGGTGGGCAGGCACAAACCCCTCTTGCTCTGGGGACCCCCAACCTCACCTCTCGTTTCCATCTGAGGGCCCCAAGATGGTCTGGCTGAACCACAGTGCTCGGAGTGAACCTCAGCTCCCATTCAGGGCCTCTGTGTGGTCCTTAGGCCTCTCCCTGTCCACAGTGCCATACTATTGTGACGGAGAGGAGGCCACCGCTCCTGGTGTCTTGGCCAGTCCCCTTTGGGTGTGGACTCAGTGCTCGCCAGGGAAACTCCTGGGGGGAGGGGGCCGTGTCTGCAGCATCTGCAGGAGCTGAACTTTCCAGCGCCCAGTTCTCAGCTTGGTCTGCAGAGTGAAGGGCACAGGTCCTGGCACCGTCTGCAGAGTGCAGGGCGCAGGAAGCGGCTGAGAATGGCAGCCCAATCCTGATGCATCCTGGGGCACACACAGGACAAGTGTCCACTGCCCCAGCAAACACGCACGGCACCCGGGCAGCTCTGTGGTCTCCTGGAGGACCCAGCCAGGTCCAGACCCAGACTGAGGCGCAGAAGCCCAGGCCTTTGTCCCTCTAGCCACAGGGCGGTGGCACCTCTGAGCGGGGCAGTTGCTGGAATCTGTGAAGCTCGGTTGGAATGGGCGTGAGTCTCCTCGTGTGCGCCCGTGGTGGTGTTTAGAAAAGTAACCATTACTGCCTCGGTTTCCTTAATACCGGACATTGGCTCCAATTCAGCCCCTGTCCGTCATTTGAAGAATGTGTATTTTGCATGAAAAAGTCACTGTGTTCAAAAGAAGAAATGCACGTTTTGTCATGGCAGAGAATTAAAGCAAACTACACTGAAATTTACTGTTGGCACCAGCTATTCCCACTTCTCCCTCTTCCCTTCTACCACCTCCCCGAAAAAAGCCAGATAAGCCAGTTAAGGATTAGGAAAAGTATAAATCACAGAGTAAAAAGGGCCCATTCAGGTTCCATTGGGGCTCAGCTGATAGCCCCAAGGTGATGTCCTACAGTTCTAGGCAGCGATAGAATTGTTTCCTGGAATGAGGACGAGAAACTTGAACGTGAGTCCCTAAAAATCATCTCAGAAACTGGTTTTCTGCAGAGTATCTGCCACACCTACCCACACCCACACCCCTTTTAATAACCCTTCCTTCAGATGCCTGCCCAAGCCCACGGCAGCCTGGCACGAAGCAAACATTCGATCCGTGCTCATGAAGTGAACAAGTTGTAAAACAATCTTTTAGAGTGAAGGTGGGCTGGAGTGAAAGTGGGCTTCAGTGGTAGGGACCTCTGTGGAGGATGTATGGGCCACCTTCTCCTCCCGGAATCCAGCCTATTGGCTGCAATTTGCAGCCCTGAAGGCAGCACAGTGTGACAGCCCAGCCAGCACCAAGGAGCCCGTCTGTCTGCGTTTGAATCCCAGCTCTAATACCTGCTGACCCTGTTTCCTTGGGCAAGTTGTTCCCTGTCTCAGTTTTCTCATCAGTAAAATAGTGATGGCAGTAATAGGGCTTTTTCATGGGGTTGCTGTGAGGATTAAATAGGTTAAGTTATTTAAAGGGTGTAGCACAACCTCTGGATGCTATAGTGGTGACGGTGCTACCTTGGAAAGACAATAAAGGATGCAACAAGACATCTCACACGCTTATACAATTGGACGCTTCAAGGGGAATCTTAATGGTCCCCTAGTTCAACTCTTTTGTTTCACAGATGGGGAAGACAGAGGTCCTGAAATGGAACTGACTTGTTCAAGGTCCCATAGCTAATGCCCTGGCCGGGACCCAGGAGTCCTTAGCTAGGATTTTGAAACACGCTGCAAAACCTACACTGCTTAGCTGACAAGTACAGAGCTCTGGACTTGGCACCCTTTTGTGTTTCTGCTCAAGGGGAGTTTATAATATAGTTGGGAAGATGAAACTATGACAACGAATGCAAACATCATCTATTGCATGAAATAACACGGCACAGCTTACTTCTAGTAAGACGTGGGAGACTGTGAAGGGTGGGTGGCAGGCATCGTCTATCTACACAAAGCTCCAAGGTGGCTGGTTTCTAGAATGTGGCAGTAGCTGGCCTGGCCCCAACCCTACCTCTCCCTGGGAAGAGGTGCCCTCCCCACAGTCTCCTGGCCCTGTGGTGGGTCACAAATTTAACCTAAATTACGACTTGAAAAGATTACTCTTCTATTTGCCTGTGACGAAACCGGCTTTTCTCTTGAGCCCCTACCAGCAGAGAGGAGAAAATGAACTCACTTCTAATCCTGTTTCCATTTAGTTCAGATGACTTAATAGTCTCTGCAGGTGGTGTCAAAAATCTCCTTGGTAAAAGTGCCCCATCTCTCAGTGGCGTCCTTCTGCCTCTTCTTCTTTTCCTCTGAGGGGTTCGGACATGTGGAGGGAGGGGTGAGACTGGCCCAGTCGCACTGAGCAGGGCAGATTGGGATCACTGAACATGGGGTCCTCGGCCTCCCCTGGCCTCCAGGGTGATGCCCTGTGTCCCCCTGGGAGCTACTTGCTCTGTTGTCAATGGCTACTGAAGTCTGTGGCTGGCAGATCTCATAGTATGGTTCTTTCTGCTGGGCAGGGCTGGGTGGCACCCCCTAGCAGCTGACAGCCTCACGGGGCCCTGACTCAGGGGTCCACTCTGCAGTCATCTTGTCTCTCTTACAGGGACCTGCTCTGCCAAACTTTTCCCCAGCCGGGCTCTGGGCAGCTTCTAGGTCCTGTCTATGTCTCATAGACCCCAAGAGATGATTTGAAAGCCAAACCTTAACATCTTTGTCTTAGTCTGTTTGGGCTGCCATAACAAGACACTATGTACTGGGTGGCCTAAACAACAGGAATTTTTTCCTCATATTTCTGGAGGCTGGAAGTCCCAGAACAAGGTCTAGCAGGGTTGGTTTCTGGTGAGGGCTGTCTCTCTGGCTTGCACAAGGCCACCTTCTTACTGGGCCTTCACATGGTCTTTCCTCAATGTGTGTACATGGAGAGAGAGATTGATCACTTTCTCCTCCTCCTCCTCTTCTTCCTCCTCCTCCTCTTCCTCTTCCTCCTCCTCCTCCTCCTCCTCCTCCTCCTCCTCCTCCTCCTCCTCCTCCTCCTCCTCCTCCTCCTCCTCCTCCTCCTCCTCCTCCTCCTCCTCCTCCTCCTCCTCCTCCTCCTCCTCCTCCTCCTCCTCCTCCTCCTCCTCCTCCTCCTCCTCCTCCTCCTCCTCCTCTTCTTCTTCTTCTTCTTCTTCTTCTTCTTCTTCTTCTTCTTCTTCTTCTTCTTCTTCTTCTTCTTCTTCTTCTTCTTCTTCTTCTTCTCCTTCTTCTTCTTCTGTCCTACTGGATTAGGACCATACCCTATGGCTTCATTTAACTCCCTCCTCAAATCCCTATCTCCAAATACAGTCACAATGGGGGTCAACATATAAAATTTGGGGGTTGGGCACACAATTCAATCTATAATAGTCTCTCTGTGTCTGGCCACACTGTGAGGCCAAGTTCTCAGGGGGAATCTGAGAAGGAATTTCTTTTCAGAGTTTAAAATAGGGTAGAAGGGACAGTGGCCTCTCTTGGCCCTAGGTGTTGTCTAGTTGAGGAAAAATGATATGTATGTAGCTTGTAGATGAAGAAAAGAAACTAAGATGACATTTCTACTAGCAAAGCAGAATGCTTGAGACTTGGGAGACTTGAGTTTTAATCTTTTAATGATTTTCTGTGTGACCCTAAAGTGACACAGTCTCCTCTTGGGCTTTACCCCTTCTTCACTCACATGGGGGGATGCTGACCTGCTTCCTAAGGTGGTTGAAAGGAACCAGCAGGACATAGTTGCAAAAGCCTTTGCTGGTTGTTGTTGCAAACATAAAAGATGCTGTTCGATGCTATAAATAAAAATAATGCAAAAGAATTTACCTCCTTTCAAATTCCATGACATCTGCAGAGTAAAGCATGAGCGCTAATAACTGAATCTCAGTTCCCTGTGGTTTACAGGACGGCTAAGAGGAAAATGAGTCTTCCCATCCAGGAGGTTAAGGGGAAGCTTAGGGAAATTTGCCTAACCGAAGAGAGACGGATTCTATGAGATTCAGGGCAACAGAGAAAACATTCTGCACAATCCTCCAGTGACAGTTTGTCAAATAGAAGCAAATCCTTCAGGACATTCTCTTTAATATACTTTTAGTAAATGTTTTATTGTATTGGATTATGGGAATTAAGGGAACAAAGAATCCATACCGTATTTTCCAAAAGCAATATTTTTAGAATCACAAATTATATTGAAATTTTTATACCAGGAAAATAAAAACAAAGATCAGAAGAACTAAACAGCATTTATATATGTCTCTGCAGAGATATATATGTATATTAGCAAATTGAAATATAGCAAATACACACAAAAACACCCACATAAAAGAGATGCAAATTATATTTTTGACACATTTTCAGCACAATCACCTAATACAATTTTCTTTTATAGGCAGAGGTAATAAATAGTGCAAATGTATATTTATGGTGTATTTGACAAATGTGTTTGCTTTGAGTCAGAGGGAAAAGCTCCAGTGATTTTGCCATTGAAATGCTTCTCATCTACCTTGACTAAATTGCTCTTCTTTCTTCTGGATTTCTCACTGTGACCGAGCCTAAGGTGGGAAATACCTTTCAGTCTCAGCACTTGGTACATGCTTGGAATAAAGATTTGGAGCTCACCAGAAACTCAGGATGTCGCTGCACTTGTGTGTGTTTCTGTCTCATCTCCCTTCTAAGACTACACGCTCCTTGAGAGCAAGAACGATGTCTGCTACTTCTCTGCCACCCTTTCCACCTCCAGGACAGTGATTTGCATGTAGTGGGGCTGTCATGAGACAAGCTGGCTGACGTCCTGCCAGAGTGGGGGTGTGGTCTGCAGGGGGCCAGACACCTGCTGTGTGTCCCCCGATGACACTCCTCTTCCACGTTCCTGAGAGTTAGAGTGCTGACTTGTTCCTAATCCAGGATCTGAGATTATATCCATAGCTGAGGAAGCCAGGTAAGTTCTCCCCTTGAAACGGATCCATCTCTCCAGTGTGTCCTGTCGTGGTGTGATGTCGACAGGTTGACAGGCTAAACAAGGAGAGAGCGGCATATTCCACAGGCCCAGGCAGGCGAGGGGCAAGCCCAGAAGCTCAGCTCTGGCGAGGAAGGATAGCTAGAGTTGAGGAGTAGAAGATGAGGGCCTGGGACCTATGACGCTTAGCTAGGGAGCCCCTGCTGCACCGAGGCCTGCCTGGGGAAGCCTCTGGGTGGATCCACCCTCAAGGCAGGGATTAGGACCTGTTCCAAGGGTGCAGAAGGAATGGGGAGCCCTGAAGATGGGAGGAGAGAGGGACGTAGAGATGTCATCAGACCCAGGCTCCCTCCTCCCCGCTAGAGCCCAGTGGTGCCCGCCGTAGTGACGGTTTCTGGAGAGAATCCTTGGACACTAGTGGCCAACATAGCAGAGGTTCAGCTGGGGAACAGCCGTGAAGCCAGAGGGCTCCTGGGGACAGTGAGCTTACCGAGTGTGGAATGCAACCTGCAGAGGAGCGTCAGGGAACCAGAGAGCATTGCTCTTTGCACGGTCCTTCCCCTGCTCAATTCTCTTTCTCAGTTCTTGTTCTGGTAAGGAGAGCCCCATTAGGAAGGACCGTGTCCCTTTACTTTATATGTGCATATCTTCCTCCAGGCCTGAAAATGAGACCAAAACCGTCCTCACCACGCTGCTGTGAACAGATATATTTAAATTTCTTTAAGCTTGGGTGACGTCCTCGGATGAGGAGCTCTAAGTACCAAGAGTTATTGTTATTACTATGTAGTTACTGCCTAGCATGCAGCGAATTACCCTGCCCTGCTGTGTAAAAGATGTGTAGTGGGACGAGCAAGTGTGGAGGGAAGGGAGGCACAGAGGCTGCTGGAGGAAGCAGAATGACACGTACTAAAGAGGGGCAGGCACAGGGAGCCCCCTGTGCATGGGGTCTCCACCAGGCACACTCTGATGGCTGGAAACAAAGAATTTCTTTCCACTAAGCCATCACCATAAATCCCAACCCCGGCGCCTATTAACTGTGCCTTGGACAAACTTATGATCCTGTCTGGGCCTCAGTTTGTGGTATGTGGCACATAGAAAGCTCTAAATAATTGTGGTGATTATTACTACTACATTTGCCACTGTTATTAGTAGGCCTTGGTCCAGACTTGCAGAAGGACCCAGTGCATACTCAGAAGCACTGTTTTCAAAGTCAGGATTTTCTGGAAAGGGTCACTGGAGAGATCCAGGAGAAATGGGAACCTACAGCTACCATGGAATCACTGAAAGGGATGGACACTCCTCAGAATTTCCAAGGACCCCAAACCCTGGAAGGATTTCAGTTCAACTTAAAAATGGTTGTTGAGAGATGACAGTCTTGGATTGGAAGAGGAGCCAATATGGCATGTGATTGATCAATGAGGAATAAGATCAAAAACCCACATCTGTCTGTCCACTAAGAAACCTTTCAGAGAAACTATCTTGGAAAGCAAACCTGCACGTAGTGTGCCTGGTTCTCTTCCAAGGCATTAGGAGCAGATGTGGGGCTGGGTGGTCTTACTGAAACGAAACATCCCATCTGCTTTACGCCTACCACTCGAGGCTGCCTCTATAGTCACACAGGCATGTTGCAAGTTTGGCAGGGCCTAGAAGAGTCTACTATCAGAAGTATCAAACGTAGTGCTATTCACAGGGAACCAGTGATGGAGGACACACACATCCTGGGAAAGATGACTAGCAGGACCAGGTGAGAAATGCCAGAAGAGGATGGCAAGTGCAACTGGAATTTGGATTCAGAGAGCCCTTGCAGCTTCAGTGGGCAGGGAACGAATGCTAGACTTATTTTAGGGGATCACAGGCAAATCAACACAAGAACATCTGATCTAGAATGCAGCATACACCCCCTCTTGAATTATAAACTTAGTTGATGTGCACATGCTGTCAAATCAAGATAAAAAAATGGTGAAGTCTTAATAACTAGTTGTCTGATCCACAAATGGGTGGAGGCTGTTTGTTGGATTGTTTCCCACTGATCTGATGTTTGAACTGATCTGATGATTTGGGTACACATAGCTTAAAGCCTTCCCAGGAACTGAACAATATGAATTAATTCAAAATAACAGACTTCACCTGAAAACCTGCAGTACTTGAGGGGCAGGAGCTGCTGGGCTGTTGGATATGCCAGCTGCCCTCCCCAGCTCTCATTCCCTCCTTGCTGTCTTCCTTTCATTCATCCCTGTCTTGGTCTATTCCTGGAGTGGTGGAACTTCCAGGGATGAGTATAGAGATAATCACTAATCGGGGCATTGATTGAAAGGTATCCTTTCCACCTTCCCTTTTAAAGCTCAAAAAATTGTCTCCAACTCCTCCTCTCTCCATGACACTAATAAAACAAAACAAAACTACTTTTAAAAAGTAAAGATACCTAACTCTAATGAGCAGGCTGTGAGATGCCAAACAATTTAAATCCCCTGAGTATATTTTAATGATTGTCTTCTATTTCAGGGAAGCAGAGGCCTGAGAGGCCCCTGGAACTTCTAGACTAAGGATCTGGTGCACCTCGTGCACGCGTGTTTTGGAAGGAGGTCATTTCGAAGCCTGCTTCTTGCCATCACTCCAGACCTTCCGTGAATTAATTTAGATTTAGGTGAAAAATCTCACCCTCTCTGTATATGGCAGAATTTCTCTGGGATGCAAAGTGGAGACAGAGACCCCTCAGTCCTACTTGCAATGCGGGCTTTAGGGGCTCATGAACATGCCCTGAGTTACCCCACCCACGGAGGATTAGGGCAGCAGTGCTGGTGCATGAGAAGCTAACTGGCTATTTTGAGCCCTTTTACCTAAAGCAATGAAAAAATAATCACGTTGTCTGCTGGATTAAAAGTTTTCAACAGATGACCAGCTTGGTTCTTTAAAAAAACAACAACAACAAAAAAAAACACACACACATAAAAGGAGTGAAACACACAGCATGCAAATGAGAGGCACAAACGCTTTTGTTTGTTGGAGATTAATTTTTGTGGAAAGTTGTACATTGCAGATTGCAATCAACCTGACAAGTCCTCTCCCTCCTGCTCCGTCTCTCAGTTGGCTTTGAGGAGCCGCGCTTCCAAGTTTGAGGATTCATCTTGTCTGATTAATGATGTGTACACAGAGATTTCAGTCTCATCTTCCTTCTCTTGGTCCTTTTTATTCAGTTGTTTGCTGTGCTACAACCCTGCGGATAGATGGTTCTGCCGTGATAAATGTAAAGTTTGCATAAGCCATGTAACAGCAGGACAGCCTATTATCACTGTACATTTTCCATGGCTGTGCAAACCTCTGTAGGCTATTTTATTGCTAATAGATCCACAGAGAAACAGTAGTGATTTTACGACTCTTTTTAAAATGGAAATTCATGTTTGAGAAATACAACTGGGAGGAAACAGATGTAAACCACTTAAGCATTTGCAGAAAATTGAGATGCACACTCTTATTTACAGACCTACATAGCCTCCATCGCTTTATTTTCAAAATTAAAATAAGCAATCTGTTTACCATGGGAAATGAGGAACTGTAAACTTGTTGTTTTTCCTTTTACACGGCAATGGCCGCCATCGTTGGGTTTAACGGCAGAGCTGAAGCAGGGTGGCAATTTTTTCCCCCTTAGGTTTTATTGTCTATAACACATTCCCTCTGTAATCTGTGTGAGAGGTAGGCAAGTGGGAAAGATTTTAGTATAACTGTATGTCTGAATTCACATTATGCTTTAACAGCTGAAATGATTACCAGACACATTAGAAGAATTTTAACCGGGTATTTAACACTATCTGTAAATTGCTTAAAATATTGGAAGAGTCAACCTCTACAAAAATGCCTTTATGTCGCTGAACACTAAAGTACAACCCATCCAAAAACATTTAGTCTTGCCTTGTCCCAACCTTCACCCATCTTAAGGAATTGTGACAAATGTCACATTTTGGAAAGAATGTATAAATTGAAGTATCATAAAACAATACCAGTGAGATATATGAACCAGCTTATCAGAGCAAGTTCCTTCTGACATGCGGAGACTCCTCTGGTTTTTTTATTTATTTATTGTTAGTTTTGGAGCTACTTTTTTTGTGGTGGTAAAATATGCATAAAATTGACCATTTTAACCATTTCTAAGTGTGCAAATTTAATGGCATTAAATGCATTCACCTTGTTGTGCAACCATCACCACCATCCATCTCCAGAATTTTTTCATCCCAAACTGAGATTCCACACCCATGAAAGCAACAGCTGCCCATTCCCCTCTTCTTCCAGCCCCTGGTAACCTCTATTCCACTTTCTGTCTATGAATTTGCCTATTCTCGGTACCTCATGGAAGTGGAATCCTACGATATTTGTCCTTTGGTGTCTGGCTTATTACATTTCGCATAATGTTTTCAAGGTTCATGTTGTAGCATGTGTCAGCATTTCATTCCTTTTTAAGGCCAAGTGATGGTCCATGGTATGTGCCTATCACATTTTGTCTATCATCCATGCATCACTAATCCTGTGATTTTAACATTGACTAGGTATCCCCAGCAGCATCAGGGATGGAGGTGGCCTATTATTCCCAAGCACTGCGAAACAGTGGAATAATAAGCTAAAGAGAATGAGAGGTGCCCGGACTAGACCTGCAAAATCTGGCAGGGAGGACTCCTGGAAACTGCAGGGCTCTGGTCACCGTGTAGCTGCTGCCCGTGCAAATTTTTGCTTTTATCCTAAAGCTTTGTTTTAAACATGAAAGGAGGATAAACTGGTCCTCCTTAGAAACTGAAGTTCTTTTCAGAGATAAGATATGATGGGCTTTGGCCCAAAGTCAGAGAATAGAATGTGGTGCCAACCCCAATGCCTCCCCACACCGAGCCACTCACTGCCCCTTGCTCGTGGGGGAGCCCCAGGAAAGACTCCCTGATCTCGGCCCCTGGGTCCCTTCCAATGTGGCCCAGTGACCAGGCTCTGAGCTCACCCCTCCTCCGCGCAAACCATACCATATTGAGAGGGTATTAAGTGCATTTACAACCCTATTTGCCATGTACTTCACTCCCTTATGCTAGAGAAATTAAACAACTGCCCTCTATTTTCCTTGCTATCTCGTGGCCCATGGAATGTACGGGAGCTCTGTTTCTTGTCCCTGGGTGACACAAGCTAATTACAGACCTGTGCGGAGGAACCTTCGTGGCTGTCCTGCTGTTGCCGCCGTCACAGTTACCTTGGTTGTCTATGGACTCCCCCATGTTCTTTGCAGTGTTGGGTGTCGTCATTAACAAAGCAGGGTATTTCACAATACCTGTGTAATTTATTTCTGTCGCCAGTGCAGTAGTATTCAATAATTAAATAACCTCGGGGGTTTGCCTAAACATCTCTGATATTTTATAAGGTAAAATGGATGTTTGTTGAGAGGATATGTTATTAAGGGAGAGATTTGGGGGCATTACATAATGTGTTATGGCATTACCAGAGACAAAACATTTTCACATACATTTATTTATTTATTCTATGCAACAATCCCATGAGGTCTTCAGGATAGCCCTATTCTCCTCATTTTACTGATGAGGTCAGGTAATTTTCCCACAGTCATGGCACTAGTAAGGGATACTGGAGGCCCCTTTTGGGAGATACACAAGAAACAACCTCATTCAACTCACTCTTAAGGTATGGCAAGTAATTGGAAGCTTCATATCCAGAAGGAAGAGACAGAATGAAAGGAACTCCTATTTATTGAGCTTCTGCAATGTATATCATGTTGCATTTACTGAGCTCCTTCTAGATATATTTATCCCATTTCATCTTCATAATGTCTCCAGGAAGTTGGCACTGAGATCCCATTTTTGTAGACGAGCCTCAAAGATGTTATTGGTCCATGTTCTGCAGCTCATGATGGAGCAAGAAATCAACCACACTTATCAAATGTAAGAGTTCATTGTCCTTCTAAAACATAGGGTAGCCACTGCTTCATTCCAAAGCTGGCACCTCAGTGCAATTCCCACGTTGGCACCAGTGCTAGCCAGATGTCTTGTGGACATTGCTCCTTTGGAAAAAGGAGCCAGTGAGAAGCTAAGCTGCTCCGGTTGGGATTGTGGAGGGGTTGGGCGCCAAGGCTCCGCCTCTAAGACCCTCCCTTGCTCTCTGCAGGAGGAAACTGTTGCTTCACAGACCTGCCTGGCCTTCCAAAAGAGGGATGCAAAGCTGCTGCACTAGCATATTTGCTGGATACGTCATTATTCTTTCACAGTCCCATATCCGTTGAAATGTTTTCAAAGACAAGGAAAGCAATCCCACGGCAGAACTCCACCTAACCTTTGGCAAAAGCCAAATTCTAAGAAGTCAGTATTTGTGGGAGGCTTATTTGTTCCTCTTTGCTTATTCCCCATTTAGAGGTACCCAGAGGGAAACGGAGGCTGGGCACAGACATAATCCTGAAGTGTCCTCTGACCTCAGCCCTGGGCTTCCCAAGCATTGGGTCACTGTGGCATGATGCACATATATGTGCATACGGATCTGGGGGAAGCCTAGCAATGGTCAGTTTTTTAAATTTGTGTGCTTCCACTCGCCTACTTAGGGGAGATACTGAGCACTACCTGGTTCCAAGAAAGTGAGAGAAGAATTGCTTGGTAGCAATTTATGTCTCCACCATTCTGAGAAATTCTGCTCAGACTTTGAATTCTCTTCCAAATTTGTTCATCAGAATCAGGCCCTACAGGTTCCTGAGCCATGCTCCCTATAAGACTGTGCAGAATCATCTTTTGGTATCTTAGCAAAATTGTCTTTTCCTCCCCCTATGATGTTCTCCTTGAGAAGAACTATGATGTGTTTCATCTCGGTCCATTCCCAGTGGTGTTTTAGCATCCTCGCAGTTTTTGAACCTTTTAAGAGCTGATATCCTTGGTTGCTAAATATCTGGCTAATCCCCTACTCCAGTCTGGGGCACAGACACACAGAAAGACACATACCCAGATGTCCAGGCGCGTACACACACACACACACACACACACACACACACACACACACACGCACACACGCACACGCAGATACACACACGCACACGCAGATACACACACACACAATGCAAATAGGTGCAGCTCTGGTGGCAGGGTATGGATGCTGGCTGCTCTGTGTGCCTCTTTCTTCTCCTCTTTGTCATAATGTAATGACCCATTTGGGAAGTTCTCCTGGTTCTTTTATCTGTTTAGGAGCTTCAGAATTTCTGTTCTCTAGACTAGAGGAAAGATCGCCAGGAGTGTGGTCAGAAGAACTGCTTAGTCACTTACGAGCCTCTTGTCTTATTATACATTTAATATTTTTCTTTTTTAAATGTAATTGAGCCAATATTTCCATTCCTTTTTGCACATAAGTTCTGCTGATCCTACTTGCCCCCTTCTGTTGTGGGTAGAGGTGCTCTTTATTTCTTGCAGACAAGTTTTAAATATTTGGCTTATTTAAATACTTGGCCCTTTCCATTATTTCCTTTTTCCAAGCTTCTGACATTTTTGGTGTACACTACTACATCCACAAAAGGCGCCAAATACTGAAATAACTATGTACCCTTATGTTTCTTTAAGAAGTACAAACACTCTCAAATCTTGCACTTCCATTTGCAAACTCCAATCACTGTATCCTTTATATGCTGTAGACCAGGCGTCCTCAAACAACGGCCTGTGCCGCCTACCACATTTATCCGGCCCTCCGGGTGTTTTGCCGCCACCGCTGCCTGTCCTGCTTAGTAGCTGACTCATCCTGGGCCCACAGTGTGCACTCTCCAATGGTCTGAGGGACAGTGAACTAGCCCCCTGTTTAAAAAGTGTGAGGACCCCTGCTAGACTTACAGTATAGATTGCTGTACTCTATTTTGTAGAATGAATAGAGTACATTCTTTCTGGAATGTACTACTCTATTTTGTAGAGTGAATAGAGTACATTCTGTCTCCCGACCCCTTGGTCCCCCTGCCTTGTCCATGGACGTCAGGAAGTTGCTGTTGTTTCTGAAGCAAGTCCACCTTCTCTTCCAGCTCCACCTCCATGCTTTGTTGCTTTCTCTGTTGACGCCCTCCCGTGAAGTGCCTGGCCCTTAGCCAGGCCTTACCTACCCCCTTCTTAGCGTCCCTGCGACCACGACTTCCCCATGTCCAGACTTTGCCTTCGACCTTTAACTTCGCTCCCCCTTCCACCCACCTTCCCTGGAACAGAGGCGAACGCTTGGTTGTGCCTTCCCTTAGGGCTCTGGATGCGGCCAAGCAGGGCCACCTCCTTGTCCTGGTGACAGTCTCCTGGGGAATTTGCATGCATCGCTGTGCCTCTGCCAAATCCACTTCCTCAATAGCTGGAACTCTTTCCCGCTCAGCATTGCATCGAGATCCCTTTTTTGGTTTTGTTGTTAAGCACGCTTGCATTGTCTGTGCATGAGCTAAGGAGCCACCTTCTTTGCTGTTCAGAGTCTCCCCTGTTCTCACCGCCTCTGCTCTCTTCACCGCGCACACCCGTCCGCACTGCCCAGACAGCCTGACACCGATATTAATGCTAACATTTCTTGAGTGTCACCTAAATATCAGATGTGCATTATCTCAACAAATCCTTACAACACTCCTGCGAGACAGGTTCAGTTGTTAGTTCCATTTTACAGATGAACAAACCAAGGCACAGAAAGATAAAGTAACTTGTGCAAAGCCACATGGCTTGGCAGTGGGGGGCAGGGGTTCGAACCCAGGTAGCCCGACTCCAGCATACACCAACCGCTGCACTCTAGCTGGCTCCCTGCTCTGTGCTACCCCTGCCTCCCTCCCTCTTGCAGGGTGGCCTGTGTCTACTGCTTCCTTCTTGAAGAGAATAAATAGAGTACATGACCTTGGCCCACTAAGTGGAATTGTGATCAAGTTCTTCCGACTTTCCCAACACATTTTTTTTTTCATTTTTATGGCCTCCAGTATAAAATCAACTTATCTGCTGATGAAGTTCAGGGACCAAATGGCTGCAGACATGACCCTTGGTTTGATTCCAGTGAAAGCTAACCAGAGGGTTGGCTGGCCGGGTGTGAGTTCTTGTCGCAGGTAAGGAGCATTCTCACAGATGACGTCCCTCTCATTGTCCTCTTCTGCCTTTTGCAAAAGATCCAGGGATGCTTTTTTATCCTCTTCTCTTGTAGCTCATCTGGAAGATGAAAGGAAGCAAGCAGCCAGTTCCAGCTTTGTCTCCATGCTTAGATGCCTGGTGCATTGCGTCCACCAGCACAATCTGAACCTTGAGCTCTGCCCAGCGTCCCCTTCCAGCTGACTTGCCCCAAGTGCCACTGAAGTGCCTCTGACTCAAACCAGGAATAAAACGCTCATGACTTTCGTGACTATGTATCTCCACATTCATGCAGATTGATTGTGGTCACTATTGTTATTCTGGAAACTTCCTATCATTTCCCCCCCACGCACACACACCTGCAGGGGTTTTGCCAAACACTCACCAGCTCCCTCCCTCCCTCCCTGGGTTCTTGCCAGCTCCTCCCAGACACAGGACTTCACTGAACACATCCCAAATCTCACAGCACCCTGTGAGATGGGCAGAGAGGGCTCCCCACCTGACCAACACTGTAAGCTCTTCCTCCTCCAGGAAACCTTCTCGGATCACCCCTTCTGGTCGCTGACTTTGTTCTGAACTCACAGCATCTACTTTCTGGCTTCCATTGTCTGTGATTTATCCCATTTTGCCTTGTGGCATTTTTTGTATTGCTGCCAATGTTTCATATCTTTGTCTCTTCAACCAAATAGTAACTTGCTTAAAAGAGTTTATACTTCTTGGTATTATTTATATTGCCCTAATTTATTTTTTAAAAATTGCTATTTGATTTAAGCTCTGGTTGGATAGCAAAATAAATTTTATCGAATGCTCAAAGTAAGAGGGTTAGGTGAGCCATTTTGAAATCCCTCGAATTCCAGTTAATCATTTTCCCTTTGCTAATCAGGATTCTATTTCTAAATTAGTGAACAAACAAAGGAGCTAACAGCAAGCAAGTCATCCTTTAGCTGTAATAAGATAATTTTTTTGGCATGACTCTGTAGGGCTTGAAAATATAACTTTTAAAAATCTTAAAACAAGGCTGGTTGTGGTGGCTCACACCTGTAATCCCAGCAGTTTGGGAGAATGAGGCAGAAGGATTGCTTGAAGTCAGGAGTTTGAGACCAGCCTGGGCAAGAGGCCCTGTCTCTACCCAAAATAGAAAAATTAGCCAGGAGTGGTGGCTCATACCTGTGGTCCCAGCTACTCGGGAGGCTGAGGCAGGAGGATCACTTGAGCCCACGAGTTGGGGGTTACGGTGAGCTATGATGATGCCACTGCACTCTAGCCCGGTGGCAGAGCAAGACCCTGTCTTAGAAAAAGAAATCATAAAACAAGTTCTTTCCGGGCAGCAGGATTATTTACTGATTAAATAGATGCATGTTAAGAGGTGAATTGTGCCCCCCCCTTCAGATTCATATTGTCAAAGTCCTAACCCCCAGAGCCTCATGTTAAACATATTTGAGAAAAGGTCTTTAGAGAGGTAATTAAGTTAAAATGGGGTCTTTAGGAGGGGCCCCAATTCAATATGAATGGTGTTCTTATAAGAAGAAAGATTTGGACATACACAGAGACACCAGACATGTGCACAGGCCAAGGGACAACCATGTGAGGACACAGCAAGAAGAAAGCCATCCATAAGCCAAGGAGAGAGGCCTCAGAGGAAACCAACCCTGGAAACACCTTGATCTTGGACTTCCAGCCTCCAGAACTGTGAGAAAATAAATTTCTGTTGTTTAAGCAACCAGTCTGTGGTATTTTCTTACCATAGCCCTAGCAAACTAATACAGCACAATTTGTACTAACACAAATTTAGGATTCCTTCTCTCTTATTTAGTCACAGAGCATGTTGGGCACATTACTTATCTGTCAGTTTTCTCATCTGCAAAATGGGAACAGTAGCACCTATGTCTCTGTGTTGTTGAAAAGTTTAAATGAGACGATGCAAAGCAAAAAGCACAGTGCCTGGCATAAAATAAACATTACTCAGCCATTACCTGTAGAAAATTAGGAAGACAAAAGCATGTATTTGTTTCATCACCGAAGTAGAGCCACTATAAACATTTTGGTAATGCTCTAACCGTCCTATTATGAAACATGTCTGTCATCATATTGTGTACACAATTTTAGATCCTGCTTCATTTTATTCTACATTGTATCATAAGCATTCCCCAGGTTACTAAAAATAAATATAATGATTGGTTGCCATTTCAGTATTGGTGAATTACAGTGAGGCATTTCCTCCAAGAGCTCATAAGTTACAAAACTAAGCTCATCCTCAAAGAGTAAACTTTACAATCAAAATATAATAGATCAGATAGATAAAGACCAATATACATAAATATATACATAAAATATACATGCAATGGGTGGGAGCCAGGACACGTAGAGTTGCTGAGAGACAGAGTGTCTCTGGGGCAGTGTGGCTGTAATTTGACAGACTGGGCTACTTTGTCTTAAGGGGGGTGCGGCTGTGAGGAGGGAAGTCTGCGGGAAGGAAAGCCTCCCAGGCAATGCTGGGGCTGCACTCCCAGCCCAGTAGAGACAGTGGAGCTTGCAGGTTAAGGACAGGGCTTTGGAGTTCACCTGTCAGGTGCTTGAATCTAGGCTCTGCTACTGATTTACTGTGGAATCTTGGGAAATCCTTAACCTCGTTGTGCCTCTCTTTCCCTATCTTTAAAATGGGGCGGAGGAGAGGCCATCACCGGCTTCATTGTGTTTTTTGAAGGTGAAATGAGGGCTTGTCACCGAAGTTCTCAGTAAATGTTAGCTGCTTTTTCTTATTCAGGGGACAGGGAGTCATAGACAGTGACTCTCAAATTCAAGATCATCCTAATAGGAGGTGAGCATTGCAGGTTGTTTGGGCTTAATGCTATTAAATGCTTAGTTCCTCTAACTCCCTTTGCTGAGATTCCACACTTGGAAAGTGACCTTCTGGTTATCCTTTCCCAGGGGTCTGCCAAGCAAGAGAAATACTATTGGTGTTTCAGAAATACAGACTGAAGATGTGAACTGAGTGTTCCAGATACTCTGGCGATTGTATTTCTCACTGTGACTCTGCCACTTACCAACTTGCTTGGGCAGTTACTGAACTGCTCTGTTTTTCAGTTTTCTTATTTGCAAAAAGGGGGAAATCACCTGTCACCTGGAAACCACAATGAGATGATGAGGATAAGTGGTACTAACAATAACACCAGCTAACAGATATGGAGCACTTATTATGGGTTGGGCATGTACTAAGTGCTTTGCAAACATGATCTCATTAAGTGAGATATTGACAATTGCTTGTTGCAGCACCTGGCACACAATAAGACCTCAATAAATACCGTGTTTCCTCGAAAATGAGACAGGGTCTTATATTTATTTTTCCTCAAGAAGACACCCTAGGGCTTATTTTCAGGGGATGTGTTATCTTCCCCTCAAAGCCTCAGCTTGCAGCACACACAGGCTGGCCGGGACCTGACAGGGGGAGCCCACCATGTTGGTGGGGCTGCCCGCACCTTTCCGGTCACCTCTGGGATAATAGCTGTCACAATGGGGCAGATGAGAAGGGCTGCTCGTCTTCTTCACCACTCCGCTATGAAACGCATGGGTTGTGCAGACAGGCTGCGTAGCCACGCCCATCACTAGGTCTTATTTTCCGAGCAGGGCTTATATTGCGCAAATGCTTAGAAATCCTGCTAGGGCTTATTTTATGGGTAGGTCTTATTTTTGGGGAAACTCGGTATTAATAGTAGCAGGTAAAGGATGTGGTGAATAGGAGATTACTTCTAGGGAAAGAAGTGGTTTACTTCTAGGGAAAGAATGTGCTGATTATGCCAGGCTAAGCATTCTAGGGTTGTGACAGATTTCTGAAGATAAAATGATACATTGGACTTCTGCTTTAAGGGGTCCATCTCACAAACTTGGTTAATATGTGTCTATTTCTGAGAAATATTAATAGATCCTTCCCCATGCACTGACAGTTAGGTTTCTGATCTTAAGAAGAAAAGGCCAAACTTTGACCATGGAAGATTCACCAACCTAGTGAATATAAGAGGCTTTTTCTTTTTTGAACTTCTGTTTCTGGTGAACTTTATTTTTAATGGGCATGTCATAGTCCACTGTTTGAATTTTTTTTCTTTTGAGACAGAATCTCAGTCTCTTACCCTGGGTAGAGTGCGTGTAGCTCAGTACAACCTTAAACTCCTGGGCTCAAGCTATCCTCTTTGGGCTCAAGCCTCCAGAGTAGCTGGGACCACAGGCACACACCACCGCGCCCAGCTAATTTTTCTATTTTTTGTAGAGACAAGGTCTTGCTCTTGCTCGGGCTGGTCTCGAACTCCTGAGCTCAAGTGATCCTCCTGCCTCAGCCTCCCAGAGTGCTGAGATTATGGGCATGAACCACTGCGCCTAGCCCACTACTTGAATTTAGCATAATTTATGTAGCCATTTCCCCATTCTAAGACATCTAGACCTAATCCCCCTTTCCCCCCCATTTTTATAAATTATACTACAAAGAACACTACTGAGCATAAAAGAAAAGTTTTCCCCCCACTTTAGGCTGTGGAAATGTTTCCAAAGACATAAGCGTTGCTAGGATGTTGTTGGTTAGCAAGTTTACCAGCATGCCCTTAAAAGACTCTGAAAGAGTGAAGTTGGTTTTCTTTTTTTCTTGCACCTGGTTCCCACGGTAGTTTGCCCCTGGCTCTTCAAAGATGGAGGCATGTGAGCCCATTTGGAGGGGGTCGGATGGGGTTGAGCTGGGTAATGGGGTAATAGCGGCAGAGGATTCAGCAATGTTCCCCTGGGGTGCAGTGAGTCACTGTGGAAGCCATTTACAGAGAACACGGTCTCTACCCCATCGTCTTTGACTCTAATTGCCTGAGCTGGCATCGTGCAGCAGCACTCGGGAGATGTCGCCTTCCTTCAACAGCCATGTCTTAAGGGGGTGCACATGGGGCAATCAAGACTATTGAGAACGTAAGTTAAGGTTATTGCTTCCAGCGCGCACATTCCACTCGCTGGCTGATTAGTACGCTGAAGAGCTCTCATTGACATTTCGTGGTTTAACATAAAGATTTCTTGTGCATAGCTCAGGAAAGAGAGACAGATTTTCAAACAGCTGTCTAATATCTCTGTCAACATAGAAATTAAATAGATTTAGGAACTTCAGAAAAACATACGCACATTTAATGCCCAGTAATGATCAATTCCAATTTCCAGTTGCAGAAATAGGAATTGTTTTCAATGTGTTCTATGGGTTATTCCAAATAAACATCTGGCATCATTTTATTTCTTTTTAATCATTTGAATGGCGATATTATAGGTCTATCTATTTATTTGTCCAGCTATAAAGCTGATGATACCATGAAGATATTGAAATGAATCCAATGTCTCAATCAACTTTCAAATGAAAACATTAAATTGTTTTAAAGCAACCATTTTTGCTTTTAGCATATATATCAACTTTGGATTACAAACTTCCTCCAAACTTAACAGTACTTTTTTTTCTTTCTTTATCAGTGATAACAAGAGACAAAAAACACCCCACCTTGCCTTCAGCATTAGAGATGTACCCGTGTTTGAAGATCAACGCATTGTTGTCCAGGTTGTGGCAGAGAGGGCGCATGGAAAAGTGACCCAAAACTCCTGACCCAGGCGTGACGTTCTGTCATTTGACTCGTCTGTCTCAATCAACCAGAACAGCACCTCCCATTCAGGCACCATGGCCTGTGGGAGGAGGAGAGGGCCTGTGGGAGGAGGAGAGGGTTTGGCTGTTTAGAGCTCAAATCCCAGCTCTGCCCCTGTCTAACTATGTGTCCTCAGCCAGGGTGATTCTCTTCTCTTCATCTTTAAAGCAGATTAATAACAATAATACATTGTTAAATGAGATAGTATAATGGAGCATCTCAGCTGTACACAGTAGGTCTCAATAGATGAGAGCTATCTCTATCACAAAGCAGACTCTAAAGCCACGGAACCCCTCTCCCCACTGGAAGCCCACTCTGGACTGAGCTCAAGGTGGAAGTGAATGCATTAGACACCTGCAAGAGCAAGCCAGAGTGACAATAGTAAGGACAAAGGCAAATTAACCTGGGTCTAGAGGACAAACTCCTTTCTCTCTCAGGGAACCACCTCAAACAAATGAGCAGGCCAGCCTCTGCTCAAGAAGAAAACGTGAACTCACAGTCAACAGGCCCAGGCCTCTGCTGAGAGCAATAGAAACTAATCAAAATTATAGATCATTTTAATAAGAGGTCACTTTGGAACCCTGAGGACAGTTACGGTTGATTTAGGCTAGCCTGAGAATTGTAAAGAGAGCACGCCTCTGGTCTTTACGTCCTATAGCTTCCTTTGGGTAATCATAAGGAAATACAGCAGTATGCACAGTTACGGCTCTCCACGTACAGAGAATTGCCTGCAGGCACACATCTGAGTACCTGCAGTTACCTGAGTACCTGCAGGCACACATCTGGGCCAACCCCTGGATGCAGGCACACACATCTGGGCCAACCTAAGCCAGTGACGACATTCAATAAAAGCTTGGTATAAAGTGACTTTCCTACGCATTACATGTTCTGTCCCCATGCCAGGGCTATAACTGCATTCCTCAGCACTGGGTACTATTTCAAATGACATTTTGTTTTGTCCAAATCAAGTCCCTAAGAGCACCAGTTCTACTTTCTGTACTCATAGGTGACACAACACACAGCGTCAGCTCCAAATTCCAGCTCTGCCACATCCTAGTCACATGACCAGTTCCCCCATCTGAGAAACTATGATAGGAACCTTATGAGGAGTGATGGATTTGGTCTAGTGCCTGGCACATGGTAAGTGCCCAGTAAAAGGATGGAATAAATGGCAGCTACTCATGCATGGGGTATACAGATTCTAACAAAAAGTATAAAGGGTAATTAGATTTCAGCTAAGTTATATTTGCTTGGGCTGAGGCATCTCAAAGCAGATAAAAAGGCTTTTGAAAGAGGCGTGGACATAATGCTGGCCCATAGAGCTGAGACCCAAAACAAGTGGGAAATGCCAAAGGAGTGTCACTTGTTCTTCCTTTTGCTTCTCTTTTAATTTGATTTTCAGGAGAATCAATACTTATGGTGGAGAAGGTAAATGGTTAACTTGTGAAGCCATCAGAATGCAGAGATTGCCAAGGAGAAGTTTTCCTTTTTTTTTTTTTTGATGGTAAAAGTTATCATGCATATAGAAGAGTATATATTGATTTGCCCATTTTAAAGAATCATGAAATGAACACCTCTCTACTTACTGCCTGCTCAATAAAATATTGCCAGGGCCTCTTAGCCCCCACATGTCTGTCCCCCACACTGCCCCAAGGTAACACTATCGCCTGTTTTATGTTCATCACTCCCTGCTTTACCTACGGTTTTCTGCATATCCTTAAAAGATGTGTTTTTAGATGTGCTGCTCTTGTCCTCTTTTTGCCCAATATTGTGAGATTCATTCATGTTGTTGTCTGTGGCCGTATTCCTTGGTACAAATATACCACAATTTATTCATCCAATCTGTTGCCCCTGGACATCTGTGTTGTTTCTGGTTCTATGCTCCTTTGAACGTTCTCGTACATGCCCGCCGTAGCTCGAGTGCAATCATTTCTCTAGGGTCCGTATGGTGGACAGCTTTAGAATTTTGCTGAATTCCATACCTATGGAGATTATCATGTGTTTTTTTTTTCTTTTAATCTTTTAATGTGGTAAATTAAAGTAATACATTTTTCTAATGTTGAAAATATGGTGCATTTCTGGAATAAATCCTACTTGATCTCTTATTTGTTGCTGAATTTGATTTACTTTTATTTTACTTTACTTAGTATTTTTTGGATCTTGATCTTTATCTAGATGTGGTAACATGAAATGAGTTCAAAAATATTTCCTTTCTTCCTCTCTTCCTCTCTCTCTCTCTCTAAATGCTTGAGAAGAGCTTGTATATTAATAAGATGACAATCATCTATGGCTTAAAATTTGGTGGGCCTAGAGTTTTCACTGTGAAACATTCTAAAACATTTAGTGGTTATTCAACCAGATTTCCTACTTCAGCCAAGGCAGTCTTGGTCAGTTATATTTTTCTAGAAATGTGTTCACTTTACCTATATTTTCAATAGTTCATTTCTTTTTATTACTGAATACTATTCCATGGTAAGGATGTACCACAGTTTGTGTAACCATTTACCCACTGAAAGACGTCTGGTTGTTTCCACACTGGCTATTGCTAAGAAAGCTGCCATGAACATTCATGCACAGGTTTGGTAGTTGCATGCTTAGTCTTTTAAGAAATTTTCAAACTGTTTTCCAGACTGGCTGTATCTTTTACATTTCCACCAGCAATGTATAAGTGATCCAATTTCTCTGCATCCTTGCCAGCATATGGCTGTCGTTATTTTTTATTTTAGCCATTCTGATAGACTTGTGATATCTCCCTGTGGTTTTAATTTGCATTTCCCTAGTGGCTAATGATGTGGGACATCTTTTCATGTGCTTATTTACCATCTGTATATCTTTTTTGGTGAACTGTCTCTTCATATCTTTTGCCCACGTTACAGTTGATTTGTTTGCTTTTTTACAGTTGAGCTTTGGGAGCTCTTTGTATATCCTAAATATTAGTTCTTTGTCACACAAGTTTGAATTGAAATTATCTCCTCTCTTTCTTTTTTTTTTTTTTCCATTTTAAGAATATTCTCACTTCCATCAGGATTTCTTTCTTGACCATGGGCTATTTTAAAGTACATTCTTTAAATGTTCAAAACAAATGGCTTTTTAGAAATTATCTTTTTGTAACTTATTTGTAACTTCATTTCATTGCAGTCAGTGAATGTGACTCGACTCATATCAATTATTTGAAATTTGTCAATACTCGCTTTTGGCTTGTAATGTAGTCAACTTCCATAAATGTTTTCTGTGTGCTTGTAAATAATCTCGATTCTATGGTTATTGCTGATAGTACTTATGTATGTCCATTAAATTAACCTTGTGTTTCTCAATTCTTCTATATTCTTTCTGATTTTTTTTCTCTGTTTAATTTATCAAGCATTGAACATCTCCCTCGTTGATGGCCTATTTTTCAGTTTTTTCTTATATTCTGTCAATTCTTGTCTTATATGTTTTGAAGTTTTCTTACTAAGTACAAACACATTTCTGATAAATTAAATCTTCTTTAAAATATGTGCTGATGCTCATCATCTGTAGTATTGCCTTTTGCCTAAGGACTGCTTTATCTGCTATTATGTCAGTTTTCTTTTGGTTATTTGTTTGCTGTGGCAGAGTTGTTCCTAAAATTTGTTCTCCCCTTCTTCTTTAAGAACAGAAGCATCCCTCCTATTTTTGGCTGGAGACTTGATCTCCTGGACCGAAGACTACATTTCTCAGCTTCCTTTGCAGCTAGATGTGGTCGTATGACTAAGTTCTGGTCAATGAGATGAAAATGGATGGGCTGTTTGACAGCGTCCAAGGACCTTCCCTAAGAGGCAGAGCAGGATGTGCCATTCCTTCTTCTTCCTCCTCCTCCCTTCATTCTGCATCCCAGACTGTCCAGATGCAGCTGTCTTGAACGGCGAGGTCAAGGTCACACAATGTGGAGCCTTAGGTCAGAAACAGTCTGGGTCCCTGACACCGGGGAGTACATGACCTACAAGAGAGAAAAAATGCACTTTTATCTTATCTCAGCCACTGTTATTTGGAGTTTTATATCACTTGTAGTCAAATCTAATTCCAATGAATACATCTGTCGTATCCTTTTCCTTTCTTTCACTGTGAAGTTTCCATAGTCTTATATATTATGGATATTAATTGTGAATATAATTTGTTTGAAGTGTTTTTGTTGTGTTTTCTCTTTTTGAATCAGGTTTGATGGTCTTAGTCTTCTAACTAGTACATTTCCATTGAGTGTGATTATTAATATATTTGGATTCATTATACTACTATCGCTTACTTTATAATTTCTATTTGTTCCACTTTTTCTATACTTCTTTCCTTCGTTGGGATTTAGTTTTCCCACTTCATTCCATTTTTTCTCCTCAGCTAGTTTGCACAATCTATTTTCATTCTTTTACTGTTTAACCTAGAAATTTTATTATGCCTATTTCATTAAATAATATCTAAACAGCATCAATAGGAACTTTGCTAATTCTATGTACAACCCTGAGTTTGTTGATCCTGATAATGCTTTGTTTTGTTTTGTTTTTGAGACAGAGTCTCCATCTGTCACCCTGGCTAGAGTGCAGTGGTGTCATCATGGCTCACTGCAACCCCAAATTCATGGAAACAAGTGATCCTCTTGCCTCAGCTTCCCAAGTAGCTGGGACTATTGGCACACTGCCACACCTGGTTAATTTTTCTATTTTTAGTAGAGATGGGGTCTTGCACTTGCTCAGGTTGGATCCTGATAATATTTGAAGATTCTTTCACAAATGCATATTTTAATCACCTCCTCCTTTATGGAAAAGTGGCACAGGTTCTGATGAAAACAAGCTCCACAGCTGGGCATTTATCTCAGAATCAGCCCTGAGTTTCTCAGCCTTGTCAAGGTAAAGATACTATTGATTACTGTTCCCCTCATGACCCCTGCGTTTTGGAAGAATATATCTATCATAGTAAAGATTTTTATATATGTGTTTGTTTATACCATGCCTCTGTCCACTGAGGTTTTTAGGATTACTTACAGAGATGTAAACCTTATAGTAAGATAAAATAAAATAGTTGAATTTGAGGACAGAAACTATGGGAAAGGACATCTGCATTTATTAAGTAATTAATTATCACCCTCATTTTTATTAATCAAAGACAGGGAACTGCCAGTTAGAACTTCTGACTGGCACAAGATAACCAGCATTGGTGCAGAGCTTGTGAAATACCATCAGAGCTATGAAACCTAAGCATTTTTCTTTGTCCTGCTTGCCTTATGCAGGTATCATTACACTTTTGGAAATTTTATGAGTAGATTTGGGGCCTGTCCTTACCTTCACAAGCCATGAGGGGTCCAGGCACTTTAGGTGAGGAATCCTTGTTCTGATTTCCACCTGAAAGCTGGAAAAACTCACGTTTCTCCCATCCCCTCACTCCTGCATAGCTACTCTCCTCGGACCTCTTGCTCTCCACCTGGTGGACCCTTTCTTGACCTCAGGTCTCAGCCTAGAGACTGCCTTCTCTTGGAAGCCTTCCTTGATTAGCCCCCAAACTTCGGCAAACAGTCTGTACAAGGGGTGCCATCACCCCCTGGGTGGGCTTGTCACTGTGTGATAATCGCCTGTTTCCTTGTGCGACGTCCTCTACAAGACTGTGGTGCCAGTGAAGGAGGGCTCTGTGCCTGGGTACCTCGCAGTTGCACCCCGAGTCCAGTGCAGCACCTGGCACAGAGGGGAGCGAACGATGTGATCATTGAATGAATGGATAAGTGGATGGTGAATGGTTAGATAGATGAATGAATTAATGATGCTAATGCCAGTATAACTGATGTTCAGTGGCTGTAACTGGTACAAATGACCCAGATTACTAGTTTGACCTCTGCCCTTTTCCAATAACCTTGAAATATATTCCCACAGTGAGTCCCATTGACTCATTCTAACTCTCCAAACTGAAGACAAAATGGCTGCCTGTGGTGGGTAGGCTTTAATACGGCCCCAGCGATCCTGGTGCCTCCTGGTGTTCATGGCCTTGTGCAATGCCTTGAGTATGGACTCTCTTCTGAAAAACAGGACATGATAGAATTGATGGGTATTACTTTGGAGATTGGGAAGACTGTGGATTTTGTCTTGGGTGCTCTCTCTCATCACTTGGCCCGTTAGAAGCGGGCTGCAACATGGGAGCCCTAGGAGCATGGACGTGGTGTGGCCAGGCACTGAAGCCCTCAGCACAACAGCCCACAGGGAACTGGGTCCTGCCAACAGTCCTGTAAGTGAGCCTGGAGGCGAGTCCTTTGGCATAGTTGGGTCTTGAGGTGACTGTAGCCCCTGAGAGTACCTCATGAGGGACCTTGAGCCAGACGCCCCCAGCTAAGCCTCTCCTGGCTTTCTGGCCCACAGAAAATGTGAGATAATCAAATGTTTATTGTTTGCAGCTGCCAACTTCGGGGGCAATTTGTTATGCAGCGCCTCCAAGGTGCCAGGCTCTGTGCTAAGGATGATTACTCTTGATCTCATTTCAAAGATAATCCTCGAAGTCCTGCAAGGTGGGTAGCTTCATCTCCACAGTATAAGAACATGCACCTTCCCAGGGACCTGGTCCCCAGTGTGTAACTCACTCTCTCCTCTCCTCTGGTGCTTGAATGCTTTGATCCTGATTGCAGGAAAGTCAGGAGCACTGACTATTTACAGTTTAGATGACAAAGCCACCCTTCTATCCTATCATAACTTCATCCCCACACCCATCTGCTAGTTGCTCTCAGGTACTAAGCAGCCATCAACAAATCCTCCAGAAGTCCTCAATAGCAAAATTGTCACCAGTCTTAGTTTGCAGGTCAAGCCACAGCTTGACAATCAACTTGGCTTGGAGAGAAAGCACTGGGCTCACAATCCTCCATGAGGTACAACATCTCTAAGTTGGCCTCAGGGCCATAGCGTCTGTGAGGTTGGGGACCTGAACAATCCATCCTTCTTGCCTTCCTCAAATCCAGTCCAAACACTAGTTTAATTTTTGAACAATGTTTGAAAACCTACATTCTTAATGAAAGCAAAAGGCACACTAAGAGTCTAAAAGTGTGTTCCCTTGAGTTTCCTATTAAATTCTTCTTTAGGTCCATTATACTGACATTTTTAACTTTTAAAATTAGCTATATATGTCCAATATATATCCTGATAATCCTGATAATATTTGAACTGAACTGGATTCAGAACTGACTGATGTGCTGAGTTTTTAAAAATTTTTCATCCTAAGTTTCTTAGACAGCTGCTTAAAAATTTAAGCCTGGTCTCTAAAATCTCTAATGTGGAAGGGTTCCTTTCTTTCTTTCTTTCTTTCTTTCTTTCTTTCTTTCTTTCTTTCTTTCTTTCTTTCTTTCTTTCTTTCTTTCTTTCTTTCTTTCTTCTTTCCTTTCATAGTAGAGAACTAAGGAAAGCTGCTAAATGGAAATATAATTTTCTTTTACTAATTGCTGAAAGCAAAGGTTACAATTTCTAAGACTTTGCTCATGTTTGAAGTCCTTGTGGTGACACCTTGCAAGATGAATAATCTAACATAATCAGCAAGTTAGCTACTTATTTTATTCCTTCTCTGGGGTTTAAAAAAGAAGTGAAACTTGATGAAGTTTCTTAGCCCAGTGTAGGAAGGTGTATGCTTGTAGATAGCACCATCTTATTGCACAGTGGTTCTCAGGTTTTGGTGTGCTTTCTCCTCACCTGGGGAGTAGATTAAAACACACTCCTACAGATTCAGGAGGCTTAAAGAAGGGCTCAGGTATCTATATTTTTATCAAGTCCCCAGAAGATTGTAATGCACCACTAGTTAAGAACCAGTGCATCGTCATTTTGGATTATCCATGACTTCCCTGTTGGCAATGTAAGGAGGACACAGAGCTGGCATACAGGTGGGCTCTCCAGGGCTGGGCTGGTGGGCGATGACTGTCATCTATACCTACAGGGGCCACCAAAACTACAGGAGAGGACAGAACAGCAAGTTGGGCAAAACATCAAGCTAGGAAGCAGCTGCCCAACACGTTGCCCGCACCAAGGAGGCCATGATTGGGAAGCCTGGAACCCAATAGGAAACTGAAAAGCCAGTGCAAGGGAGAGGCCAGGGCCACTGGGAAGGTTAAGTCTTGTCTCTACTTGCCTGGTGCAGCTGGAGCGTGGGAGGGGCAGCTGTACTCTAAGCGCTAGCATTGTCTAACAAATGGAACAGACTCAATCTGCAGTTTTGCCAGAGATTTTTCGAGGAATTGCTGACTAAGAGGCTGGTCTTTGGCTATGAGAAGGGCTGCGTGAACATAATCACCAGATCTGTTGCTGGGTTGGCCGCCGTGTGGTGGCAAGACCACAGAGCCCTGAGAACAGAAGGCTGAGGTTGGAATGCTGACTCTGCCATCACCACTGTGTGCCCTTGCACAGGTCAAGGTCATCTGGAAAAGTAATCTTCCCGAGACTCAATTTCCTCAAGTGTAAATGGCAGCAATGCCTACTTCACAGGGTTGTTGTAAGAATGAATGGAGAATGCCTAGCACAAAGTTGGCATTTAATCAGTGTTGTTAAGTGTGAGAGTAGAATTTTTCTGCTTTTGTTTTTTATATCTTTGTGATCAACCAGCAGAGTGCTTTACACATGGTGAATACTCAAAAAATGTCTGTTGAATGAACAAATTCCTAAAGATAATAGAAATAATATAGTCAAAGTGATGTGATCCATTGGAAGGCTTATCTTGTCTGAAACTTAGCTCAGTCATGCTCAGCCATGGTGAGATTTTCAAGGCAAATGGAGAAATAATGGTGATGAGGACATAAAGACTATTTAATGAACAAATGAATGAATAAATGAATGAATTATGGAAATTTAACTAGCATGTGGACATTTGAGTCACAGGATGCTAAATGTCTACACTTGGTGCCAAGTATTTATATGTGCTATTAAAATTTAATCAAATATTTCAGTTATGTCCAAATAAATGTCTGGATATCTGGGTTAAGTAAGCCAAATACTGATTTTTTTAAAAAAATTCAGAATATTACAAGGGTACAAACGTTTAGGTTACATATATTGCCCTTGCGCTGCCCGAGACAGAACTATAAGCCTGTCCATCCCCCAGACAGTGCACACCACACCCATTAGGTGTGAATATACCCATTCCCTCTTCCTGCTTCCCACCTGCCCAACACCTGAAGAATGTTACTTCCATATGTGCATATAAACATTGATCAATTAATATCAATTTAATGGTGAGTATATGTGGTGCTTGTTTTTCCATTCTTGAGATACTTCACTTAGGAGCATTAGGTTCCAGCTCCATCCAGGATAATACAAGAGATATTAGTTCACCATTGTTTTCTGTGGCTGAGTAGTACTCCATGGCATGTAAATATCACATTTTATTAATCCACTCATGTATTGATGGGCACTTGGGTTGTTTCTACATCTTCGCAATTATGAATTGTGCTGCTATAAACATTCAAGTGTACACATTTTTATTATAGTATGTCTTTTTTTTTTTCCTTTGGGTAGATGCCCAGTAGTGGGATTGCTGGATCAAATGGTAGTTCTACTTTTAGTTCTTTGCGGTATCTCTATATTACTTTCCATAGAGGTTGTATTAGTTTGCAGTCCCACCAGCAGTGGATCAGTGTTCCTATCTCTCTGCATCCACGCCAACATTTGTTATTTTGGGACTTTTTGATAAAAGCCATTCTCACCAGAGTTAAGTGATATCTCATTGTGGCTTTGATTTGCATTTCCCAAATACCCATTATTGATTGAATTTTCACTTTGAATTGAGTGTCTATGGGGATCATGCAGACTGAGCCACTCTTGCGGACACAATGAAGGAGAAATGAGAGGGGAGCCACTCTGGTGGGTAACCTTGGACTGCCTTTGAGCCCAGGTTGCTAACAGGACTTCAATGTCACCATAGCCATTGCAGGTTCACAGCAAAGGAATTAGTTTTAGATTCCATCATAATAAAATAGGGCTTTGAAGTTTTCTAAGACCTTTATCTCATAGTTTCTAATTAATGAGAATTACATTATCATTTAGGTTAAGTATATAATCTTCTCTGGGCTATAAAGTTCAGCTGTTGGCCAATTATCTTTGAGTCTGTTTAATGAAATTTTCTAATAAAATATCTAATCGATAAATATTTGTATTGTGCATGCTCTACGCTAACACATGGTGACATAAATGCCTAGTCAGAGGCGCAGGTATGTTTACATACATCAATACTGTTCAGATTCTCTGTCTTACAGATTTATAACCTATCAGTTTTCAATGTTTTCCACATTTTTAAAGCGTTATCTCTTGTTCAGTTGAGATTTCTGCTATTCAAATGTATATCTAGATTTTAGTCACCAAATGGAAATTAGTTACCCACCACTAAGCATTTTACGTGCAGATTTTATGGAGTTGCACTAAACTGAGCATTGCAAATCTATGGTTTGCCAATTTGCTGCTATTTTTTTAATATATTAACTGAAGAATTGTAAAATAAAAGAAGCAAGAATTTCTTACCCAAATCCATGCATCAAATGCAGCAATTCAAAAAGTACAAAAGTTCTACTAGCTTCTCAACTGAATCTTAACATTTCACTCCATACTATACTACTTTTTCTGCAATGTTTTTCTCTAACTCCATGAAGGAAGGATTAAGTAAATAATGAATAAGCATGTCTCATTGAAGCGACTTTGACATTTCATCTAAGTTTACGCGTTAATTAAGATAAGATTGTTCTAGTCCCCCAAAAGGGTTTCTTTTTTCCTTTGAGCAACTAGGCTGAAATATAGCATAAAAAAAGTGTATGAACACTCTGTTAAATGCACAGATTTAACCCTGCTGTTTTGCTCCTAATCATTATTAATTGCCTCCAGTGGTGGACATTAATTTCCCTATTGCAGCAACATGCATCTTGAGCTTGGGCATATCCTAATACATCAAATGGGACAGGTGATATAATTCAGCTGGTCACAGCTGGAAAGGAGACAGCCACCCACATGCAGGCAGTCTGTCAACCTTAGTTACACTGCAGACACCACCACAGCCTCCGAAACAACATTGTACATTTATCTCTGGGGATAACTTTACAAGAAGTATGGCCACTTGGTTCATCCTATTTAATCTGTTATTGTCTGAGCGGCTACAAGAATGGAACAGTTGAAACTCAAAATTCCGAATTCGTTTGTAGTCATTGAAGGGGAAAAATCGGAGACATATGGTCAGGCTCATGGTGCAGATAAAGTGATAAGTGCTTGGTTCAGTGTGGATTATATTTTAAGATAGATGTCACTGAAGGATTTACAGTGAGCAGCTAATAATGTTTCCTGTAATGTGACTTCGGGGTCTTGCTTGTTCCGTGGGCCTTTCGGTAGATCTTGACAAGTTGCCCATGGTACCTTGTGTTTACACATGGTTCTGGCTTTCTGGGACCAGGTTATTAGCTTTGTTATCCTTGTCAATTAGCATAAGGCTCCGTGGCAGTGACACAGAAAACAAAGGTAGGGTGGTGTTGGAGTCCTCAATTGTATGGCTGAGAGGGGAGAGACAGTGATGAAGGTATGTGAAGTCATGAGCCAACATCAAGGCTGTGACTTGAATTCAATCTTTTCACTCTGGCCTGAGAGCCTGCCTCTCCCTTGCGGAGGTACTTCCGCTTCCTCTGTAGGACTCACGCTAAGTTAGGGAAGTGCATATCAAACCAAAATGAGATAGGCTGCTACCTAAAAACCAGAAAATAACAAGTGTGGATACAGGGAAATTGGAACCCTTCAGCACTGTTAGTAGAAACGTGAAACCGTGCAGCTGCTATGGAAAACAGTATGGCAGTTGCTCAAAAATTGAAAATCAGAATTACCATAGATTCACAGGGTAATAGAATTCCCATGTGATTCAGCAATTTGACTTCTGAGTTTATATCCAGAAGAATTGAAAGCAGGTTCTCAAAGAGATATTTGAACACACCTGTTCATACCAGCATTATTCACAACAGCCAAAATTTGGAAGCAATCCAAATGTCTATCAGTGGGGTGAATGGATGAACAAAATGTGGTATATCCATACAATGGAATATCACTCAGCTTTAAAAAGGAGGGAACTTCTGAGACATGCTTCAACATGGATAAACCTTAAGGAGAGTATGCTAAGTGGAATGAGCCAGTTACAAAAAGACAAATACAGCGTGATTCCACTTACACGAGGTATCTAGAGTAATTGGACTCATAGCATGGTAGTTGCCAGGAGCTGGAGGAAGTGGCAATGGGAGAGATGTTTAATGGGCACCGCATAGAGTTTTGGTTTTACAAGATGTAAATTTCTGAAGATTGGTGGTTCAAGAATGTAAATATACAACACTACTGAACTGTACACTTAAAAATGGTTAAGATGATACATTTTGTTATGTCTATTTTATCACAATTAAAACAAACAGAAAACCCCATTCCAGGCACTGGCCATGCATACCTCCCCTGAGCACTCCGTCAGCCTCCCTTGGTTAGTGGTCACCCCAACACCAACTCTGCACCTGGAGTAATGGCCCCATCTCCCTTTCTCCGCTGGGGAGTGGCACGGCCATCCTTCCCACCCTGTGCCTCATGACGCTGGTCTCGGCCTTTCCCAGGCATCCTTAGGTCAGGTCACCATCCACCTAAGGGACCCCATTCCCAGCTCGTGGGATCCCCACCATGGCTTCTGTGTCGAAGTCTTTGCCCACACTACGGGTCATATCGGCCCACATGCAGAGGAGCACAGCTGACACAGCAGCGTGGTCTCCAGACCCCCCAACACAGAGGCCACCTCCTACAGAGGATCTTCCAGACGCCAGCAGAAACCTGGCTGAGATGTGCATATCGAAATGTCTAAAACTGTGTCTATTCTTTGACTCAGAAATCCCCCTTTTAGTACTATGTTCTAAGGAAAATAGTCAGATGTGCTCGAAGATATATGTAAATATTTATTGCTATGGGAGTATATTCGTGATAATTAAGTGGAAGTACACTACAATCCAATTTTTATAATAAAAAACATAGAAAAATTCTGGAATATAAATAGTATTGTAAAGATGGATTATCTCTAAATGGTGGAATTTTGAATGCTTTAATTTCTTTCCTATTTTTATTTGACAATATTTCCTAAAAAATAAAGCCTTTGTTTTGCTTTGCTTTGCTTTTTGGGAGCTTGACTTGGAGAAATACAAATGAAAGACGATTAAAAAAATATCCTAATATGTGTAAAATGTATGACAAAGGGTTAATGTTCTTATTTGTAAAAGCCTCTTTTAAAAAAAACAAAGACAAAAAAGGAAAACACCTTAAGTGTAATAATAACAATAGAGATGAACTGATAATTCACACTCAAAATACATGGCTAATGAATATGAAAAAAAATCATCATAGGTAATAAAAGAAATACAAATAAATTGAGATGATTTTAACTATCAGCTTGTCCAAAATTAAAAAGAGAGATATACCCAGTATTGGAGTATGGTATTTTCATACCAATTATAGGCATACAAACGGATACAAATGTTTTAGAACAGAGTTACAGCAAAATGCATAAAAAGCCTTAAACTATGTATACCCTTTATTCCTGCAGTGATAAGTTCAAGAAATTATTTTCATAAATAATGGAATATATGCATAAAGACCTATATAAAAGGATGTTCATTGACATGTTCTATAATAGAAGATTAATACAATTATAGGAGAGTCAGTTAAAATAATGAAGAAAATATATCCCCATCAATATAGAAACCATTATAATGGCAAAAACCAAAACCAAATGTATAATATACCATTACACAAAACCATATGTGTAGCATACTATTTTAATTTTTAAAATATAATTAACTGGGTGCAGTGGTGCACACTTGTAGTTCCAGCTACTGTGAAAGCTGAGTGGGGAGGATCACTTGAGCCTAGGAGTTCAAGACCAGCCTGGGCAACATAGAGAGATCTCATTTCTTAATAAATAAGTAAATAAATAAAATGTTTAAAATAAATAAAAATATATAGATAGAAAAATAGAAAGGCCCTGCATAATGTTTACAATAAGTGGTAGAATCATGGTTGATATTTTCTTAGTGTTTTCTTCTCATATACCTATGTTTGTAGTGTTCTTAGTGTTTTCTTCTCATACACCTACCTTTTTTTCTATAAAGGTATATACTGGAATGCTGTCCAGAAGTTAGTTGTCATAGTAACAATATTTTATAAAAATAGCCTAAAACCCATAGGTGTCTTGCCCAAGGACACAAATATGCAGTGGCAACACCAGGACACTGGGTCATCAATTGCTCCTGCAGAGAGGCCCACAAGTGCCCCTCTCCTGCTCCAGGGTCATTGACTCATGATTTCAAAAAAGGTCCCTGGACCTTCTGCACCAAAGCATTCTTACCACCTCCCCCACCACTTCCACTGTCCAAATTCTACCCATCCTTTAGAAGACAGTTCAAATAAAACCTCCTCCCAGTGGGATATAACACCTCATGGCATTTTTTTCTACCTCCCTATTTGGCACTTACCATTCCTGTGTTGTATCATACTTACATGTGGACTTGCCTTCTCTTTCTTATCAGATTATAAACTCATTGAGGGTAGATCCCATGTTTGCTGCATTTGTGTATCCTCAGTACAGTGCCTCGCAGAGAGCACTGTGGATGCCTGCTGAGTGAATGATGAATGAATGAATGAGTGATCGAGTGAACGGATGACATGATCACTGAACTCTCAATGAGCAATGCAACAAGTCAAGTCAGCCAGGGCAAAATTTTTCTTACCAGTTCTTGGTTGGTTTGTATTTTATCCCAAACAGGAATCCTTATCTTCAAAACTTCTTTTTTATCACTTCAATTCTTATTCCTTGAGAATAAAAGGAATTATTAAGAATGGTAAGAATTATAAGAAGAGCAATTACAATTTTTGTGACTGGGTCGTCCATTTCAGTTCCATATTTTAAATAACACGGATCCATTTTTACCTTAGTAAGGGCAAATTTTGATTACTTAAATATGCTTTAATATGCATCTCAGACCTCTTATACCGACCACCACACAGAAACAGGGCTTCGTAAAACAAATCCCAGACTTGCAGGGACCCTCCCTCCTTCCTTGCTTTCTTTCATGTCCCCTGCTTTTCCAGAGGAGATTCTTGCAGGATCCCGGCCCCGGCATTGTTTTCTTCCAGACGCCCACTGCAGTTATTTCTCTCCCTCACATTTTGCTTTCTCTGGGAAGGCTCCCAGCCACCCGCCAGGCTAGCATTGCACGGCTCTGTCAGCTTTAACGTGAGGGGCTGGCCTGGCTTTAGCACTGGGCCCTCCCTGCAAGGTTTGCTGTCCCTCGCCTGCCTGCCAGGTCTATGAGGACTGTTTGCCGATACCGAGGAGGTGAGATTCACAGGCAGGCGGAACAGTGAAGGACTTCAGATGGCAGATAGGCTGTGAGCCACCAGTGCCGCCTCAAACCTGGAGCTCCTCTGGGGTTGCTGTCATGGACTCACGGTGACATTTTTGTTATCTAGGCAGACAGTGTGTTTGGGTTAAACTGCCAGTGCCACCGTGTCACGGAGTCCTCTGCGGAGCCCGAGACAGGCATTCCCTATCAGTGATAGCTACAGCAGGCCGGGATTAGCTGCCTCTCCAAGCAGCCTGCTTTCTGCAAGCCATCGTGTGTACAGGGCGTCGCAGGTGGCCTCCAGGACTGGCACCAGCATTCCCCCTGAGCTTGCAAGGAACAAAGACCACTACTAAAGACGCACATGGAGGAAAGAGCACGGCAAAACGTCCTATGACTTCAGAGATGCCTTTCGCAGTACCGTGCGGTCTCACTGTTAATTAAAAGAGTTAAACTTGGAAACTAGACTTTGATGCAATATGTTGTTTCCATTCTTGGAAGTACATTCAAGAGGAGCTAATAAATAATCCATGAATGCTAATCTTTTTAAGTCATTCCAAAGCCATGAAGTCAGCCCCGATAATTGTAAATGCAACGGCTCAGCCTCAACTCCATTAAAATGTAAAGGTGCGAACTGATTAGAGACACTCAACTGCTTTCCATAGAAGTCTTAAAGTCAAATGCCACATCATTTGTTTTTAGCAAATGAAGTAATTACAATAATATTTTCTTCATTTTTAAGGTCAGATCTCTTAAATTCTACATGCTTCTGCCTGATTTGAATGCAGCCAGAATCATTTTCCTTGCATTCATTAATTAAATGCGTGTGTTGCTTAAAGGTAATACCCACGCTTGTTTTCTCTGAAGGAGAAATAAATAAATATTCGAGTTGCCTACCTACAAGGTTGGAGGGGAGAGTTGTAACATTATTGCATTTCAGATATTATTAATAAAACTCAAATTAACCTTATTTCCCACCCTAGTAACTCTATTCTTGCGGAGAAAAGGTGGCTTTTGTTTAAAGCAAAGTCGTTTTCCTACTGCTGTAGCTTGTCAAATCTATGGTGATCTTTACAAAAAGAAAAAAAATTTTCAAAAGGATTCCCTTGATGATAAAGTCAACACCTTTTAATATTCTTATAGCATCACTGCCCAAAGCAAATTTTGTAAATATTTACCTCCTGTGGGAACTATGGTATATAAATAAATATGTATTTTTCTAGGATTTTGGTAAATATCTGAGTCTTTTATAGGAGAAAACTATATAAGATTTTATAGCTTCAACTGCACCTAGCATTTTAAATGAGTCAAAAAAAAAAAAAAAGGAACTGATCTCTTCTTACTATAAATTAAAAGGTTTCCTTTGCCTTCTACCTCCTGGCTGTCAGGGAGTTAAGCTCTGGGTGTCAGTCTCTATGCAGAAGTTAAGTGATGGTGCCGGAAGCAGTTAATCCATTTGTTAGGACAAGCAAGTCTGGTTATAGCTGGACTCAGAAACCTCCAGATGCACCACTCTTCTGTGCTGTCAAAATACTTAAATTTCCTGCAAACATGCAGCTGTGGGTCTACTTTTCAGGATTCTACCAAAACAAAAGGATTAAGTGCAATTCAACAAAGCCAGGTAATACTGGCCAGATACGAGCCATTGACTCAACTGGGCCGGTCGCTGGGCAGGGTTCAGACCAGGGGTGCCTATCTGGGGAGCACCTTCCAAAATACATATGTGCAGAGATTCTGATTCCCAGGTCCAGTGGGACCCAGGTGTCTGTCCTCTGGTGATTCTGGTGTGCCATCCTAGGGAAGAACCACTTGGATCTTATTTTTCATCCATTTATGTATTAGAAACACAGGGGCGAGGGGGGGGGTAGGGGATCGATTTGGAAATGTTTGATGTAGGCTACCAGAAGCTGGGGACAGGCAGCTCTGTCACAGCTGGCAGCCCCGACACACAGAGGGCTGCAGTGTCACGCAGATCTGCATGCGAGTCCTGCTCATCCAGGCTGGGGAACCTTGGATCCACAATCTATCTTCTCTGCTACTCAGCTTTTCCATCTGCAAAACAGGATAGCAATACTACCTCCTTCATAAAACTGTTACGAGAATTGCATGACCTAATGAATGTGAAACAAAGGTAATTAACATAACATTTAGTACATAAGAAGTGCTAAGCGATTATTATTCATAGACTATCTACAGATGGTCTCCAAGGCTGGAAAGGACTTTAAAGGTCTTCTCACCCAATCCTCCTCCAACATCTCGATCCCATCCCATTGGAAAAGGTAGGCAATTAAGGCAAAGCTTCCTCAATGGAGGTTACCTGCTCCAAGTGTTGGGTTAGGAGCAGGGTGTAGACCTCAAGAAAAGGAGAGGGGCCGGGCAGGGGCATGAGTGGTTCCGTGTTTTGGTGGGAGCAGGGGGAGGTATGGTAGCCTTGACCTGGTGAGGACTGTGTGATAGAAGAAAAGAGCCAGGTGGGAGGGGACTCTGAAGTCTAAAGAATGAATCAATGGGGTGGAAGATGAGACCAAGATGGGGTTGAGGTTTATTTCTGTGTCTTGAGTCTGAGCAGAATTCTTTCTGTGTTTTGTAAATGCCCTGGTGATGAAAATGTCTGCAAAGATTTTTAAGGTTGCACTGTCTTCTTAGCGTGCAATGCTTTGATTGCATTTGTCTGTGCATTTGATTGCTGGATACTTACCACCTGTCTGTAGACTCATATAACTGTGAATTCTGCATGCATAGGCGTGTAATAAAAAGTAACTAATGCTTGTTGAACACTCACCATGTGTGCACCAGAATTAACATAACAACCCTAAGAGGTAGGCACTGTCATTATCCCCATTTCACAGATGAGGAAACTAGAGCACTGAGAGGTCAAGTAGCTTCTGAAAGCTAACCATGAAGTCAATGGGAAAGTAGGACTTGAACCCAGGCAGCAGTGTGGCTCGAGTCCTTGCCCTTGCTCCCTGGGAAATGTTGAGCACCATTTACCCACAGTCTCACAGCTAGACCATGGTCTTAGGATTCGAACCCAAGTCAGACTCCAAAGCCCAGGCTCTTTCCTTAGTTGCACACCTGGCCCTGGAGACACCATTAGCAATACAAAAACCATGTTCAGTCCACAAGGCAAAGGGGAAATGGGGTTAAATTTGTCTGGGGGTTCAGAAAAGCAACTTTGCAATACTGCAGAGAGGTAACAGTAAGCAGATTTTCTCTTCATAGAATATAAAACTTGCATGAGAGAAGGTATTTTCAAAAAAAGATTTTTAGATTTTTTTTTTTTTTTGCATGCTAAGCTCACACATACCTAGAAAAAGGATCAAAGGGATAAATACCAAACTATTAAATTGTTGGAGGTTGGGGGTCAGTGGGTGGGAAAGAGCCTTCTGGAGCATGTGTTGTATAAAGGGGCATTTTCCACATTTTTTCATGTGTCCTTTCTGTATCATTTGTGTCTTTTATAATAATATTGTATATTATTTTTCCAATTTAAAAATAAATTTTAATAAAAGGGAAACAGAAGCTTCAGGTTCTTCAGCAGAAATAAGAAAGTCCTAGTTACCCAGTGATATAAATGCACGTTTACAATTTATATTCTGAAGACAAGGAAATAATTCCAATGTAACCAAATATTACATCTATACATGTGTATGTGCCCAGATACACACAGACATCTCAGCAGGCTGGCAGGCTGCTTAATTATCCCTCACTTAATTGAAGGAGGAATCTCACAAAAGCTTCATAGATTCCAGGAGGCAAATCTGCAAAACTTGGTAATGCAGAAGAAATGATCCAGTATCAAGAGAAAGCATTTCACCTTTAAAAGATTGGGGTGGCGGGGAGAGAAAGCCAGCCAACAGTGAAGTGCCTGCAGCCAGTTACTGGGTTTCCGCTCACTACAGCCCTCAACCGCAGCCCTTCAGTGACACGGCTAGCCTCTCAGGCCAAGCGATGGCACGGACGTGGTGTTCTCACATCAGTTTGCAAGGAAACAAAGCAGAGTGACACACATCCAGTTTGCCTAGGACAGCCCCAGTTTTAACCTTCTATTCTGCCTCATTAGTGGTATCCCCTTTCACTCCCCAAAGTACTGGGTTTGGATGATAAATTATATGACCACCTTAGAATAAAGGCTGTATCTTTCTAGGTCCCAGGGACAGAGCTGGTGATACGCCTCTTCCCCGGTGCAGGTGAGAGCCTCACCCGGACCCAGCCTGTGCACAGCAGCTCTGGGCCACCCCCGGTCTTGCTATCTCTGCATAATCACAGGAAAGGGCTTGGGTCAAAGTCAGTTCTCCCCTGTCCTTTTCATCCCTCCTTAGCAGTCCTTTTACCCAAGACTAAGACCAGCTCCCACTGCTCGCAGAAACTTTCCTCTCCCCGTTGCCCTGCTCAGGGTGGATGAAGGTTTACACAGTAGTTCAGGATTCACGTGAAGTCCTGGATAGAGGTGAGAGGGGAAACTGAGGTCACCAGGGACCTCATAACAATGTTAGAGACGTTAAGCAAACTCCTAGAGTGAACCGGAGCTAGGTATATGGAGAGAAAATTTGACTCACCCTCAACACCAATGCACCACGCAAAATAAGCAATTATGAGCTTGGAGACTGAAAAAAGAAAACACACACGTGTACATAACACACACACACACACACACAGAGAGGAAGACATGTTTTTAGGATAATCAAGTGCTTAAGAAAAATAAAAGGAGAGTGAGCATCATTCTGGGCTTTTCTGAGAGGTGGTGTCCGCAGTGGGTAAGAACCACAGCCCTGGATTCAGACACACCCGAGTTTGCAACTCAGCTCAGCCGCTAACTACGTAAACCTGTTTTATTATCTGTACAATGGGAGTAATAAAAGCACCAGCCTCAAAGCATTGTTGTGAAGTTTCGAAGATTAATGTGATCACGCAGATAAAGTAACCACAGTAATGATTCAATAAATGTTAGCTAGTGTTGCTGTTATTGTACATAGACTGTGACAATGTAATGATAAAGGGACATTGTGACCTTAAAAGAATATTTTACTGGAGCATCGTACATGCTGCATAAATGTTAATTGTTATTATTATTACAATTTTTAGCTCAGCCAGTGTAGCAATTTATCACCACAATGGCAAGAGATTGCCAATCCGGTTCTTGGTAGTAAGTTTGCCACCTTTTGCTGTTTGTCACTTGGGTTTTTGCTTTGTGTAGGATGAGGGGCTGCTGAAGACCAGGGGTACGTCAAGTCTGTGCTCCTGGTGGCCTCCTCCACGGCTCCCCACCCCAGCTGCAGATGTCCAAGAGACCCTTCTCTACCAACACAACATCCGCTCCAAGGAGAAGTCTCCAGAACTTCCCTAGCCCGGCCTGCAGCATTTTCCAGCATGAATTCAGGAGCGCTTCTGACGTGAAGCGAGAGGAGAGGGAGGTAGTGGAGTAATTTAACACTAAGAAGGTTTCCCCCACTGGACGGTTTTACAGCGTCATCTTCAAGGACGGCCCTTTCTGACGGCACTATTCTGTTCCTTTCATAGTTTGGTGGCAGGAGCAGTAGCGTTTTTATACTGAAAAATGGAGGCTCTAAAATGAGATGGTGGCTGTAAATTTGTAATGGCTGCTTTGCACCGTTACACTTCGGCTTTGCTGGCCGGGCTCCGCTCAGCCTGGGACAGCTCCGCCCGAGAAACGTGCAGCTCGAGTTGCAGCAGGCTCCACGTGCTCAGGGCGGCTGCTCCGGTGGCACCCAACGCTGGGTGGGGAGGAGACCCAACCCCTTTCCTAGGCGTCATCGCCAGCTGCTCTGCCCCCGTGGAGAAGCCCCTCTCCCTTGGCCTGCCCAGACGCCCGCTGCCTGGGTGCAAATCCCAGCTCTCTGCTCACCAGCTGTGTAAACCTGGGCAACGACTCGGCCTCTGTGAGTCTCCCTGTCCCTATCCGCCAGGCGAGGAGACCAGCAAGCCCCTCGTCAGACGGTGGGAGGGATTAAATGAGCTAGTGTTTAATCCCGGGGAAGGCCCTGGGCGGCCATAGCAGTCACTTGTACGTGTCTACCTTTGCATTAGCGAGCAGACTGGCGAGTACTGGGCACCTGCCTTGTGCCACACCTGGGTCAGGTGCTTTGCTTGTGTCTCTCGTTGCATCTTCACAGCCCTGACGGGTCAGCATCGCCATCCCCGTGAGCTGGGGTTCAGGGGGTAAAGCCACTTGCCCCAGTGTTGAGTGGAGAGCTGGGATTCCAACTCGGCCCGTCTGATTTCAAAGTCTTGCTCTTCCTGCCACACCCACCACACAGAGGCCCGGTAGATAAGGCCTCTCGAGTGGGCCCAGGGCCTGTGGACAGTGGCCTTGGCTTGGCTGTGCGTCCTTCCCCAGGAGCAGGGTCCAGCCCCGGCTTTGCGGTTCCCACTGAGCCATTGAGAAGCAGGAAGTGAGGCGAGGGCGCCCACGTCCCCCAGCCCGGCTTATCTGCTCTGGGGCCTTCCTGGCTCAGCCCCGTGGGGTCATGACTTGGCACATTACAGTGACCACAGCGAAGCCACTGGCTTTGCCCAGGCGCTACTCAGGCCAGGAGCCTGAGGGGAAACAGGAGGGGGCGTCGGTTTGTATTGGAGGGCCAGAGAGGAGGGGATCGATCGGCATCCCAGCTTCACCCCAGCTTCCCACCGGGCTCTCTCCAGAAAATGCAGCCCTCTCCTTACTCTGCTGCTTCTCCCATTATTCCAAGAACTGGAAATGGAAAGAAAATGATGTCTTACTTCCTCATACCTGGCTCACTCTTGGTTGTAAATGACAGTTCTAGAGACCACTGTCCATTGCTATTTTTCACTTGTGGTGGTCAGCTGCCCCAGCTACCTGGCAGCCACTCCCCCTTCTTGGTCCCGTGTCCGGATGTTCCTCTAGAGAACCGCCCCTTCCCCTCTCTTCCCCCTTGGGCTGTGGGAGGGCACTCACCCCCCGCCCAGGCATAGGGGCAGCATATGACTCAGCCGAAGCCCATTAGAACATCACATTACACTGTCCACAGGATTGAGTCAGGACATTGGTCCACTGAAATGGAAAGAACCCTTTTCTGTAACTTCTCAAAAACCATTTTGAATTGTTCACCATCAAGGGAGGCTATAAAGAAAGGTTTTCGTGTATATTTACATACCTCCTGCCATACCACTGGGGACCCCCGGCAGTACATGTCCCTTACATGAGAAGCATGGGACTGCAGGTGAATTTCCAGACTTCACAGAAAGCTCTTTACAATCTGGCATAAACCAATCTATTCATCCTCAGCTCTTGCCACACTGGGTTTCTTGTCGTTTCTGAAACATGCCACACTCTGCCACTCCTCTGGACCTTTGCACAAGCTGTTCCCTTGCCTGGAATGTCTTTCCCCTTCTATACCCAGAAAATTCTACCCATGCGTCCAACTAGAACCACATCAAGTATCTCCTCAAGAAGTTTTTAACTTTCCAGAATTTTAGCTGCTCTCTCCTTGGTTAGAGCACATATCTTATCCTTGGCTTTCAGATTCTCTCTTCCTCAATAGACTATGAGCACCTCCTAAATGCCTCCATGTCCCTGGAAGCTAACACAGGGCCTGAGAAAAGTTTACTGGATGTGTGGATGGGTGAGTAGATGGGCCATTGAGCTTAGAAAAACCAGCCCATGCAACTGGCACAGCATCCTGCTGCCCCATCAGTAACGGGAAATAACATTTAACCAGCTCTTCCATGAGTATAATTCTATTAATTGCCAACTTCATAACAATTAATTTCATTGTCCATGCCTGTTAAACTCTCTAAATAAGGAAAGGTGGTCTTCCCCCCTAGTCTACCTGCTTCCTGACGTCAGCAGTGGAGGAGGCATCTTAGTGCTGCCGCAGAATGAGGCTGGATGCCCACCCACCCCATTTTCTTTCTTTCTTGGATATGTGGCTAGATTGTACTTCCCAGCCTCCTTTGCCATTAGGTGTGGCCACGTGACAGAATTCCAACCAATGGAATATGGACAAAAGTCAAATAACCGTTTCCAAGCCTAGCCCATAAAAACCACCCACGTGAGATTCTCTGTTCCCTTTCTCCAACTCCCGGCTGGAAGTGAAGGGTTCCGAGGTCCTTAGAGGGTAATGGAGGTTCAAGGTGGAGGGAGCCAGGGTCCCTGAATTGCCATGTGGAGAGCCAATGCCACATACCCACGTTGGACTGCGTTGTAACAGAGAAAGATCATTTTACACTCTTAAACCCAGTGGTGTCCTGAGCTGGCTTATATTAGGTTGTGAGAGCCAATTGTTACATTTTGAGGAATTTTGCAAGTCAGTTATTAAACACAGTCATTATTAAAAGTTAAATTATACAAACTTACAATTAAATTCATTATATTTTTTTAAAGGCAATGAATATTCAAAACCCATCCCATCCTAATCATTTTACTATATTTAACAATTGCATAGTGCTCTTGAGCTTATTTTCATGGAAATACTATATAATGCTGGTGTTACAAACATTTCTTCCCAACTCTGCTTTCAATAATGTCATGCTGGTAGCTTGAAATCAGCCATAGTGACAAATTGGCAAACACCGCAAACGGGCTTTGCCCCCCACCCAAAACAAAAGGTTCAACATTTATCAGTACGTGATTGTGGGTTTACCTGGTACAGGAGCAAGTACCCCCTAGCATATTGACTTTCTGATTTAGGAGGAGAGAGCTTAGCAGACTAAATGCACCTTGCCTGAATGCAACTTGGCATACAGGGAAAGCAGCCTGAGCACCCACAGCTGCCCGGGCCCTGGCAGATGAAGAATCACGCTGATGCGCAACATGCCCAAGCTGAATGTGACATTGCGTGCCTGAGATCCTTGCTATTTTTCAGAGCATGAGATTATTGTGACAGAGACACAGCAGTTGTCATCGCCTGCTTTCGCATGCGTTGGGTGACAAGTGTGAGTAAGAGAGAATGGAAGTACAGATGCTGATTTCAACACACAGCTCTTGCTAGAGAATACAAAAATGGAGACACTCTTGGCTCCTGCCCTGAATTCTTTGGGGAAGGGAATTTCTCCATGTTTTAACTCTCGGCACGAGCGCGCACATTGGCACCGGTCTCTGGAGTGGACCTGTGCAGAGCGCAGCCGCTGAGAAGGGCGGAAGCCAGCGGCCAAGACAGGTCCCGGCTGCAGGTGTGAGGACAGCAGGCTTTGGGCCAGAGCCTGATCCGCGGCGTTTGGAATTCGCCAGGTCTGCACATGGCAAAATGATCCAAATAATTATCCTTTGTGGAAGCCATAATATTTCACTTAGAGCAAGGCAGTCGGATCCTTGGGCAGCTCGGCCCTCCTCCGCAGGATATAAACTGCTGAAGTAGACCCCAGAGTGCAGGGCCATTTACGAAGACATCACGCAATTCGCAGGACGTTTCAGTGCAGACACTGAATGAACTAATTCTGCTAATAGAGTATTTGATTTAATGGCACATTAAAGGGGAAAGGGGAGTGCTGAACACATCCTTCAGCTCAGCAGCTGATGGGTTACTGTAGATATCATAAGCGAAGGAGCCAATTCTCCCCTGCCTTCAGAACAAGCGAGAGTCGCCAGAGCAGAGGCGGGTCATTTTGCAAGTCGAGTTTTAGTTCAGCAGCTTGGAGCAGAAGTCATCAGATTCATACTGTTCTTCTGAAACAAAGTTTATAATGACTGGTTAGAAAGACTCTGACCCATACAGTGACCAAGAGTTTCTTTCCCTTTTTGCAAAAAAAAAAAAAAAGCCAGATCATGCTAGAGTGGAATGAAATAGAAATAAGGGTCACTTGGTGGATCATCACGTTTCCTTCTGAGTCATTTGTTTTTGGTCTTTTGCCCTTTGGTTCCTTCTGTCATTTTTGAGTGCTCCCAATATGCCAGACTCCTCGCTAAGCTCCTTACATGTGTGTACATGGATTGACATGCGTTTCCTGGTTTAGCCTGGGAGGGAGGTGCTATCACAAGCCTGTTTTACAGATGAAGGAATCTAAGTACAGAGAAACAAAGTAAATTTCTCAAGGCCCCACAGCTTAGTCAGGGGGAAGAACTGGGATTTAAACCTGACCCCCAGAAGCTGGATTCTTAATTAATCCTACAAAGAACTGTCCTTTCAGCTGGAAGGTAGAGGCTAGCAGGGCTCAGCAAACACCATCACCCCTAAAAATTCCCAAGCTGAAGTCATTTGTTTAGAGAATCAAGCAAATACATGTGTGTATGTGTAACCTCCAAAACATATATATTTGGAGCAAAACTTTTCATTTTTCAATTTTAGATTTAGTTCTTCAATTAAAAAAAAAAAGTCTTGCCTAAAACAACCCAATGGGAGTTTTATGGCAATTAGTTTTTCAATAAAACTTTGCCATCTATCTTTTTTTCCCCCAAGAGCCAAATCCGAATCCTAATTGTAAAAAGTGGCAAATTTTAATGATGTTGGTTTGTTCAGTCGGTAACTGTTCATAGCCCCCAGCTGCCAGGATGCTTTTTTTTGAAACTGGAATCTGATCTCCGCAGTCCCTTCAAAGGGTTTTCCATAAAGTGTGGGCTCAACTGCCCAGCACGCACCACCAAATCCTCCATTGTGGGACCCAGCTCGCCTCTCACCCCACCTGCCCAGCTCCCCCTCTGACCTGACTGTACACACTGGCTACAGCAGGCTCCTTGCAGACTCTCCAGAGCTTTGCACAATCTGCCTTCCCCATTCTTTGACTGGATAATTGAGAGTCCCTGCGGCTTCTTTGAAATCAGCTCAGTGTCAGCTCCTCCTGCCAGTCATGGTGGACTCTTTCTTCTCCCTGCCCTATCTGGGTTGGGGGCTGCCTCTATCAAAAGCCTGAGCTTGGCCGGGCGCTGTGGCTCATGCCTGTAATCCTAGCTCTTGGGAGGCCGAGGCGGGCGGATTGCTCAAGGTCAGGAGTTCAAAACCAGCCTGAGCAAGAGCGAGACCCCGTCTCTACTATAAATAGAAAGAAATTAATTGGCCAACTGATATATATATAAAAAAAAATTAGCCGGGCATGGTGGCGCATGCCTGTAGTCCCAGCTACTCGGGAGGCTGAGGCAGAAGGATCACTCGAGCCCAGGACTTTGAGGTTGCTGTGAGCTAGGCTGACGCCACGGCACTCACTCTAGCCTGTGCAACAAAGCGAGACTCTGTCTCAAAAAAAAAAAAAGCCTGAGCTTACTTCTATCGTGGCACTTGTCTCATTTTGTCACCCTAAACCATGAGGACAGGGACAATGTTCTATGCAATGTGGTATCTGCAGTGCCTGGCACAGTGATTCAACACTGACTGCATGATAGAATTGTCCAGAAAGTTTGATCTGGTTGGTTAGTGGTGGGATAGGTTTGAGAACCTCTGGCCTAATTAAGGTTTGTTGACCAACTGATTGAATGGATGAATGAATAAGTGTGTACCTGTATTTCCAGCTTCTAAGGAGGCTGAGGCAGGAGGAGCACTTGAACCCAGGAGTCTGAGTCCAGCTGGGCAACATAGTGAGACCCCCATCTCAAAAAAAAAAAAAAAAAAAAAGAAAAGAAAAGAAAAGAAAGAAAGAAAGAATGTATGAACACACCAAGGTACACAGTCTTGAGACTCTGGCCTGCCTCCACCATCCCTGGAGACGCATAACTCACTCTGCCCTGGAGTACTTAGAATTTGTCTAACAAGGCTTGGGCACACATGGGGTCAGGAGGCTGTGAGTTAGACCCAGATTGTTCATTGACTCTCCGTGTTTGACTTTAAGACCACAAATGAACTTCCACTTGGCCCAAGACACAAAATGAGGATGACGATTTCTCCCATAAGAAGGACCCTGAAAAATGCTTTCTGGAACTGGTCAGCAGATGCTGTGAAGTTACCAATTCTGACTCAGAATTATCTCCCTTTTCCCCTTGATCGGCTCAGAATAAGAAACACTGAAACCTTTGGTGGCAGGAAGGGGTGACAGTGCTGCCTGGTAACCACAGATGATACTTCCATGTGCTCAGGCCCAATTGTCCCAGCAGGGCCACAGCCCAGACAGAAGCTTCCTCTTTCTCCCTGTGTGCCGCATCTTGAGGTCATGGCATCGTAGGCAAGTCCGGGAAGCCAGTCATGGAAAGATCCAACCTCCTCCTCCTTCCATTGCTCAGAACTGCAGGGGGAGGGGGAGAGAGAGACAGAGGGAGCGAGAGAGAGCGTGCCCTTGCTTAACCTGAACTCCTTTGTCCTAATTCCGAGGAGAAAAAAGCCAGAAGTCCTAGAGAGTTTAGCTCGCGGAGCCCAATCTCACAGACTATAAAATGGTTGGAGATCTCTTACATTTGAAAAATCACAGCTGCATGCTCTGCCTTCCAGCTCCAGGCAGGAGAAATGAGACAAACAAGCTTTGAAAATAAATCTGACTCTCTCGCGGCTCCAGATAGCCGACAAGTGTTCGTCCATCTGCCGTGAGCGTTCACACTGTGAATTCATTGATTCGATAATGCTCTGGCATAATTGATTGAGGATGAGACTGGCTTCTTCACTGGCCTCCATGTTTGCTGTCTGCCATCTCCCAGGCGTTGCTGTCTCCACTTTCTGTGTGACAGGGAAGGAAAAAACCAAAGATTTTTCCAGTGCTTTCCGATGGGATGACACATACACTATTGGCTGTCCAGAGACAGTACACGTTTCCAGTTCTCGAATGGCAAGAACTGTTAGTTGTGTGCTTCCTTGCACTGAAATATTTCTCTCAGTCTTCACGAGACTGTACACATCCTCTCCACCCCGGCTGCCCTGCTGTGTTTGGAGGTAGTGAAAAAACTAGAAGTCCATTAATATGCCTGAAGTTTCTCCCTGGTAAGAGGGAGCCCGGCAGAGACCACAGACTGACACAGCACAATGGTAGCTGCGGGGACTGTCGTGTGAGATATTAGCCCGGGGAATAATACCGATCTTCCTCCTCTCAGCAACCACAACAACCCGTCCGCCTCTCTGCAATTTTGACATTCACATGTCACCGCCATTTCATTAAATGGAATCAAAACAGCTGTGAGGATTGCTGTTTTATTTTATAGCACAAAGTCATCATAACTTACTTTACAAAGCAGCTAGCAGCTAGCAAGCGCGGCTGAAATGGAAAAGCTGATTGCAGAAGGATGAACATGGAAGAGGGATGGACTGCTAAACGACATGGGGCTGGGGGAGCTGGGAGAGAGCCGGGAGCCCTGACTCGCTGAAAATGACCCAGGAACACACGTTCATGTAGTCATTTGTGATTGATTATTAATAAAAGATATACTATAGGACAAGTTGAGTTTAGCGCCCAGTAAACAGACACCTGGATACTAAGATTCAGGTTAGCCTAAGACGGATAGATCACTCCTAGATGCAGAAGCTCCAGCAGTATGGGTCCATTTCCAGGGACCATTTCCTACCTGCATTACTCAGCCCCTCACCCTCAAAACAGGGTTTTGAAATCTTGGGAAGCATGACAGCTTCCTCAGCTGAATGGCATGGCCAGAGCTGTGTGGCTAAATGGTTAAGCCATTGACTTTCAGGTGAGGCATAGGCTAGATTTGCATTCTGCCTGTGCTGCTTATTAGCTGCATGTCACCAGAAAAGTCACTTACCCTCTACTTTTCTTCTGTAGTTTACTCATATGTAAAATGGGCTTCAATAGGATAGCAAAGCTTATCAGTGCCCTGTGCTTATCTTCAACCTTGCCACTTCCAACTGCATTCTTTGCCTTAAGGCTTTTGCTGGTGGTCAGAGCCCACTGTGCCTGCTCCCCTCGCAGGCTGGATGCACCAGAGAATTCATGCTCCCCAGGGCAGCTCTCAATGAAGGAGATGGGAATTGATGTATAAGTATGTATTGGTGTGTAACTACTGCAGTTCTCTTGCCCCGTGACCGGCTAACTCTAAGATGCAGGTTCTACGTGGACTCCAAGACTTCTATAGTATGATCAAGCTCTAGTTGGCCACAGTGGTGACTTCCTTAGTGACAGACCCTTTCCCAGCTGTCTCTCTTCTTTGTCTCAGTTCCCCACTCATCTTCTGGAATTTCCTGCAATCATCTCACGCCACATCGTATTTATACAATGTGATAGATCAGTACCACATTCTGACAAAGTGAACCACTTGCTGGCCCCCAAGCCCACAAGCCACATCTCCAAGGAGACCACAGCAAATCTCTTTATCACAAACTCCATTTTCTTCTTGAATTCCAGGATATAATTGGAAATATTTCCACAGGAAAAAATACAGTCTGCGAATAAGTCTTCCTCTCTTAACCTTGTAGGGTCTTGTGATAATTCAGGCATTCAAAAAATGAACAACTACACAGCAAAGGCTTAGGTTTCCTTGGTAATGGCATGACTTGAGAATGAGCAGTTATTAGTGGGAAGGTGGAAGTCCAGAGCTTGTTAGCACATTTAGTTGGAACGGAGGTGTTAATGAAGGTAATGTTTGCATTTGTTTCTCATCAAGGCTAAATGAAACCGGGTAGAAGAGTCAGATCAAGTTCATCTTCTGAGATAACAAAAAAAATTCAGAGCATATACTCTCTTAATAGAGAGACTGCTATATAGGAATAACAGCCAATATTATTATCAGTCCCCAATATTTTAACTCTGGCTTTTGGACCAGGGCATCTATGCAAAGGAGTGGCCTGGGCACCTGGGAGCTACACACAGCTACACAACACGACCTTGCACTTTGCTCGGGCTACCATTTTCCAGATGGCAGTACCAGCGTCAACTCCCTCTTGGGAGCTGATTCCTCTCTGAGGGTGTATAATCCTTGGGAAGTCTATCATTCTGATATGCATCTCAGGGTATCACTTGTTTCAATTCTTCCCCCTTTTTAATCAGTTCAAAGTCAGACCCGTTTCAAAGCTGATGGGCCAGCACCTTCCTGGGGGAGTACTCATGATCCTTTTCCTCTTCATTTAAGGGACTTAGGGATGCTTGGTAGACAGCATCTTATTGGAACCAATGAGGCCCTTATAAAGCTTAAGAGATGTTGACAAACTTACTAGGGGCTGTCACAGAATTTCTTCCCCTGGTGTTCAGGACGAGCCCATAACTTCTCTATGGAAAGGGCTGCTTCAGAAAATTGCATTCTTTATGGTGGCAATTCAGTCTCACATATGAGTCCTTGATAGTAAAAGGTATTTAAATTTAAAAGCATGTTTTGATATAAAGTCTATGGAAACCCCCCTCCCTCCCAGGTTATTTGGATACTCTCACTAACAAAGACCTTGGGGCTGGCTGCTTCATGCCTATTTTGGTTTCCCATTCAATCCATTTTCACTGAAAAGGAGACATAAGCAGTGAAGCCAATATAGTTTTATTGGATCCAATGCACTGCCACTAAAACAAATATATGTACACTCGGGCCAATACATTTTTATTAAAACAAATAGAATTTAATTCAAACCAGCATTCAATACATTTTCTCAAAGCAATGAAATTAAGCTCTACCAGTACTTCTGCTCAATATGTTTTCCCAATCAAATCCATTCGAACAAAGTGAAATATATTTATCATAGATAACACATTTTTATTAAAAACAAATTCACTGAAACCAAGTTTCCCTTTGAACCGATAGATAGAAATTTTAACCAATTGCACAATTAGATCATAGAAAGTGGTGTATTTTACTTTAGCAAAAAGCATTTCTTTTCAGGTCCACTTTAAAACACACTAATGAATAATATTAAATAAAAGTTGTTCCAACGGTGTCTCTAATGGAGTATTTTTTCAAAAGTATGTCCTTTGGAGTTGAGGTACAATCTAGAAAATTAGAAAAAAAAAAACACTTAGAGAAAAAGAATAGCACTGGAATAGGATTACAATACCTTCAGATACTTAATGATTAAATATTTATTCTACCTATGTGTACTTAAGAGTGAGGTTTTTGGATGTGTTCAAATGCACAAAGACATGCTTGGGGACATTTTTCAGTTGTGTTTGCTACCATACCACATTACCCAGAAAAATCCTTCCTTATCAGTGTTCAAAAATATTATCAGTTCTCATCTGTCTGAGGTTAACTAGGGATTACCATGCATAGAGAGAACTTGATAGAATGGAAGGTCATGTATTTATGTGGCTCTTTGAAGGGAATTTCAACTTCGGTGTCTAGATCACACACCATATTCAAGTCTTCTGAAGAACCACGCAGAAGAACTACTTCCAAATGCCACATACCTCCTTTTGGGAGGTAACAAACTCACTTACTATAAGCAAGAGTATCCAAATACGTTCCACCTCTATGAGGGCCACTGTGCTCCTGACATGTGGCAGACACTCAGGTAGAGAAGCACATCTAGAGTAATTAGGGCCTACTTCCCTCAAGAAATATTAGGGCTCTAATCGTGGCCTCTGGGAACCCCTCCCTGTCTGCCTTCACAGTGATCCCCACACTCTATCTTCTCTGCTTCCATCCTACTCCAAGGCAGCAGGGTCGTGGGACAGAAGCAAAGGACTCTGCTCCCCTCACTAAGCAGCCCACAGAATGTTCTATAAACCCAAACTGTGGGGTCTAGGTTCTACTTCCTCCTTCCTGTCTGAAAAAGTATAAAATGTCCACAATTCATTGGGAAAATAATTCACTGACCTTTTGGGAGCGGGCACATTGGCCTTGAATGGACCAGACCTGCCTTCTATCGACCTACCTATCTATCTATTTATTTATTTTAGAGACAGGATGTTGCTTTGTCACCCAGGCTGGAGTGCAGTGATGTGATGATAGGTCACTGCGTCCTCAAACTCAGCCTCTGGAGTAGCTAGGGTTACAGGTGTACCACATCCAGCTAATTTTTTTTTTCTATAGAGATGGGTCTCATTGTGTTGCCCAGGCTGGTCTCAAACTCCTGAGTTCAAGTGATCTTTCTGCCTCAGCCTCCCAAAGTGCTAGTATTATAGGCGTGAGCCACTACATACAGAATTATTTAAAAGAGTAAGATGTTAGAAGCCCAAATATCTATTATACAGGGGATTGGTTAAATATATTGTCAGAACATATTCCTGATACATTCTGTAGTATAAATATCAATACAGTATCACAAGCATTCAAAGTAACATTGCAGAGATACTTAACAGAATGGGAAATATTCGTGGCATATTATTAAATTTAAAAAGTTAAAAAAATTATATATATTAATTTCTTTGTAAATTACTACACATAAATATTTCTTTGTAAAATAGACATGCATGTCTATGCACAGACAAAAATGTGGGAAGATGACACTAAAATATTAACAGTGGTTAATGAGTGGTAGGGTTATATATTTCTGTCTCTTTTTAAAATATGTATTTTATAAATTTCATACAGTAAGTATTACTTCTGATACAAGAAAAAATTGTGTTAAAATTAGTTGTTTTTTTAACATGATGGCGTTAAGTCCAATTTAAAAGGTAGTGACTTGGGTCTGCTTCTGTAATCTTAATTCTGCCATCCTTTCAGAAAGAGTCAGTATTTCACGTCACCTACTTTGTTGTTTTGCAAGACTCTATTCAAAGGCTTTGTTCAACTGGTCACCCAATGTGCACTTAAGAACCCAGGCAATAAATTCCTTCTTGAGTTTGTTCCAGGAAACAGCGTGGCTCGGCACAAAAGATGTACATGCTGTATTTTGTCAGATGATGTGAACTATGTCACCCCAGATTTTCCCTTTTGCCTTAGCTCAGAGCCATGCCTAGCTGTTTTAATGATCTCATCTCAGATGCCTGGTAACATCTAATTCCTGTGCTCCTTTTCAGTTATTTCAGTTCTACTTTCTTCCTCTATCATTCTGGGTTTTTTTGGTGCGTTTACTTGTAAAAGAGATCCAGATATATTTTGGAAATAGATTTGAATTACAAAAACATCCTATAGAAGCAAATCCTAAATACATATAAATATTTTACCATGATTGTACAAAGAAAGCTCCTATTGCCTCGTGGGGACGTGGTGTGTGTCCACAGAGCTCCAGCTACACGGGTGAGTGACACCAGAGGAGGAACCCCGGGGAGAATTGAAGCATGGGAGTCATCTCATTTCCCTTGCTCAGGTGCGAGAGCCTCTGCCCGCTGCCTGGCGCTGATAGGGACAGGCCAGCTTCCCTGCCTGCAGGAGCAGCCGGGGCAGCCCCCTGTGACCTGGAGAGGGAACCTAGGAAGGGCAGGTGTCCTCCCTCCTTCCTTAGGAGTCTCTGTGTGCCCTTCTGGGTAGCATTTGCTCTCCTGGGCTCCTTCATGCACGTGGTTCCCAGTCACAGAGTCAGCCCCCTCAGTTCAACTGGGTCCCTGTTCAGCGAGCGTTATCCTGCGCCCAGCTGCGGGGGTGGACAATGGAGATGAGAAGGAGGAAGGAGAAAGGGATGATGCGGTGGTTGGTGGTAGAGAAGGAGAGATACAGACAGAGAAACAGAACAGACACACACAGAGCACACAGAACATGTTTAATTAATACTGACATTTATCCAGCTGTACTTGAAACCAGGGTGGGAATAATTGCAGTTCATTGTATTGTTTTAGGTGAAGATGGGAGAAATAAATGGAACTGTCAAAGCTGCAAGCCTTCCCATCTTCATTATAAATAAAGAATTAAGAAATGAAAAGCAGTAAGCAGAAAGGCAGGGGTTCAGAGATTTCTTTTTCTTCCTCCAAGGCAATGTCCCCATCAACACATCCTGTTTTCTGTCCTGCTACTTACAGTTACTTCATTTTCTCCTCCCTTGAGAAGGGTCTCCCAGAGCCCCTCCATGCCACCCCTCCATGCCAGCCCCTGGGAGGCTACCTCTCTCCCAGTCTGAACTTCTTCATACACCAGCTGTGCCCCTCCCTCACCTTCAGAGCACCCCACTCCCCAGTTTTTCTTTCCAGTTCTGGGAAAATGCCTTATTCAAAAGCTGTCTGTGCATTAACCAAGCGAAGCCTCTTAATGATCCCTTGAGGTAGATACCGTAACACCATTTCACAGAGGTGGAAACTAAGCCTCAGAGAAGTTGAGTAACTCAACCTGGGTCACACAGCTCCGGCCTGATCTGAGCCGCAAAGCTAAGATTCAAGCCAGTCAGCTGATTCCTGTGCAAGTGCGCTGCCCTGTGTCTCACTGCTTTCCTGCGAAATCTCAGGGATTGTCTGGCTTAATGTGCACCCGACACAGAAGAGGAAACTGAGGCTCAGAGAGGTGAAGTGACTTGCCCAAGGTCACCCCGACTATGCCACTTAGCCTTGGGCTTTCTCCCCTTCAGCTCATTATATTCAAATACTTCAGCTGATACATTCAGGTGCTAAAAAGCTGCCACTAAAATTACAGCCAGCATTTTCTAAGAGAAAGCAGCTTAGTTTTGGCCTCTTTCCCCATCTTGTTTTTTTTTAACCAGAAGTCTAATAAACAACACAGCTGTGATTTTTGTTTCATCTCCTTTCATTCCTTCTCCCTGCCCTCAGGGTGAGGGTGTCAGTGTGTGACAACATGGCTCTAACATGGACCAGTGAGAGAAGAAAAAGGGTTGGAAAAGACAAGAAGAGAATCAGCTCTTTGCACACCCCCTCTCGCCAAGTGCTCTTTCTCTCTCTCTTCCTTTCCACCGGATGAACTCCTTGAGTCTCTGGGAATCCAGTCTCAATCTGTTAGGCTTGGAAAGGGACCGAAGCCAAAGGCTGGTCTGTGAGAGAAAGAGAAGACACACAGGGAACTGAGAATTACTTTGAAACGCCATACCCGCCACGGTGCAGGGGGCAAGCTGGCCTAGCCCCTGTGAGCCGCTGCTTCTCCTGGCTTGAGAAGGGGTCAGCTGCCTGCTTCTATCAGATTCATGGACACTATCAAGAAAAGAGACCAGTCTGAGACATTTGATGCTTGTTGAAACATGGAAGAATAACCATTGATTGAGACACATGGGGTGGTAGAAAGAGCATGGACTTGTGAATCAGGTGGATTTCATTTGGAGTTGGTACTAAGCTACTGACTAGCCACTCTGCTAGTGGTCTTGGGAAAGTCATTTAACCTTTGTGAACCTCAGCTTCTCATCTGTAAAAGGGGACACGAGCACACAGTGGGCTATCAACATATATATTTGTTGCATTGAAATGTGAGTATTCAAAATCATTTGGGTTGCCGGTTGAAAATAAGCAGAATAGCTCAATTCCTGTCCATCTGGAATCCAATTGTCCAGTGTGGAGTTTCAAAGGTAACAAAGATCCCAATGACAGAATATCACTGGGGTAATCCTAAAATTTACTGGGCGATCTGCAAGATCCTAGGTGGTGACTACATCCTGGGGGCACGGCACAATGTACAATACACATAGTCAGATCTCCGTGAGAGTTTGTCAGAACTGATTTGAATTTGTAGCATGCTTCCTTATGAGTATTTGTTGCATGGACACACTATCTCTCACACACACACACACACACACACACACACACACACACACACAAAACAAAGAAACTCACATTGTAATAAGTGAAGTCAAACCATTACATTCAACCAAAATGAGCTCCTGCAGAGTTCAACAATGAGTCTCAGTTTTCTCTCTAATATCCTAATGGGCTAGAATATACACAGGCTTTTAAATCATATATTTATTATCCAAACACTAGCAGACATTTAACTGAAATCTGGAAGCATTTTGTCAAGAAAGAAAAGAACTAATGAAAGAGAGAGAAAAGTGGCATTTCATAGCTGTTTTACCACATCACAACTCCAGCAAAACCAACCCCATCCTTGCCTAGTCCCCGATGGCTCTGCCAGCAGAAAGAGTGAACTGGAGCAGATTTAAGTTTTCAAATGCCGCCTAATGTCATTTGGGCAAATTAGCTTACATGGCTGGACATTGTGCTCCAGCCACAGAGAATGTTCTTTTCCTGTCAGAAGCTCTGACAGCCCACTACCACAGTGAAATATCAGGAACCTCTTAACATTTTTCTTGATTTCTTTAAGAGTGAACATTAGACATATTAAGAACAACAACCCAATCATTAAGCCCTGTGCGGTTCTCCTAGGAGCCAGCTCTATCGCTTTAATCAGATTATGGACAACTCATTCTCATCCCAGCCATTTGTCTTTTTTGTTTACGCACACACCAAGTGGCATTCGTCTTAGCATCAAAAAATCGTAATCAAAATTGAGAACAACAAAAGACCTCTCATTATTTACAGTGTTAAGTAACATCTATTTGCTTTCATTAGTTTCCAAACAACGAAGTACACTGGTTCTGATTAAACCTGGCATGTGTTAATTATATCCAAGGTCTGGGGCTGTTTTGTCTACAATAAAGGATGACTTAAAGGTGAAGCCCGAACTGAAATTTGAGGTGCCCCGGCCTCAAGAGTCACCTGCCGCTATGTGTCTCCTCAGTCAAAGTTACCAGCCTCACAATGGCAGAAGCGGATGCAAGCTTGTCACAGAGAGTTACAGGGTTTTTTGGTTTTGTTTTGTTTTTAAGCCCACAGCTTTATCACCCGTTTTATGGGCCAGAGTTAAATGGCACTACAATGCAGTTTGCTCTCTTACTGCTCAGCGCTAACAGCCATGATGAGCCGTAATTAGAAGTAAAAACCACCACATAAATAACGTGGCAGAAAAATTGCCACTAGGAAGAAGCCAGACTTTGGCTATGGGAAACTTCAGCCCATCCCGAGTATCCATCATACTTAAGGGGCACCGCGTGTTTTAGCCTATATTCGTCTTACTAAAGCCAAAATGGGAGCCATTGAGACTTTCAAACAAGCTTTTAAAACTAGAGGACGCAGGTTCAAACAGACGGCCCGTTGCTAAGTGTGATGGAGAAACCCATCGCCTGGAGCCCAGGAGCGAGGGAGGGGAAGGAAACAGGAGAGGAAGAGGAGGCCTGGACCTCCCCCAGCAGGGAGTTCTAGAAATATCTCCCTAGAGAGCTGGAGAGTCCCTGCACACCATTGAACACAGGAGCTTAGACTTCCACTCGGGGAACCAGTGAGGCTGGGACACCTTGCCAATTTCACTTTCATGACCTATGCTCAGTGACGAAGTAGGGGCAGGAGACCAACACTTTTCAGCACCTACTATGTCCTTAGCATTTTGTGTCTGTTTTCTTTAATTCTCTTAACAGCCTTAGGAAGTCAAGGGAAAGGAAGAGAAAATAAATTGTGTTCTGCATCTGAAAAATGGCATTGAAAAAACAAGGACCAACAAGTAGCTTTCTGCATTTGAGCAGAGTCTGCTTGCCCATTTGCAAAGCGGCAACAGATAAGAACTGACTTCAGGACATGGATGCCACAGAATAATCAGAGCCATTTCTTTTTTATCTGAGGTAGCTTCTCTTGTCTTAGGGAAGAGGAAACAAACCCAAGAGAGTAAACTTGGAACAGAAGAAACATGCTTTCTAGTGGAGTGTTTTTCAAAGCTTGCACCATGTTAAAAAAAATTGATTTAACCATATTCATTTGCTTTTTAAAATAAGTCCTATGTATTTTTCGATTGATCAGCCAGAATAGCTAAGATGTGATCTTCATGTGGAATGAAAAGGAATGTTCTTCTGGGTATTCTAAAAGTCCACACGTGTTCTCTAAAGAGGATGGTTTGCTTTCTCCTTTTCTTCCTTGCTTTGCAAAATCAATCAAACAAATAGGCAAAAATAAAAACCAAAGCAAAAAAAAAAATTCATTAAAATCCTTGTGTTGAGAAGTTTTGTTTTGTTTTAGATGAATCTGGTATTAAGCAGTGCATTTAGTGAAATGGATTTAAACTTAAGTAGGTAATACAGCTTCATTTCACACGTGGATTTTGTCTGCATTTACATCTTTTCAGGCCTCATATGGCATGACATGGACATTTTTTAAATTAAGATATGAAGTGCTCATTTTTTGTGTGGACCTGCTGTATTCTAACAAATTTACTGCATGTCTCAGAAAACACATAGCATTGCCAAAGTTGGTGAGTAGCCCAGCATGGTTTATCTCCAGCCCACAGCTCTTTCCATGAATTCAATACTGCAGGCACAATTTAATGCAAACCCAATTTATGACTTAATGCTCTAGGGACCGTAGTGGAGATTGTTACATTATTCTTTTCTAATCCTATTTGTGTTTTAATTTGCTAAGTCTGTAATGAGGTGCATGCCTTGAATAGATTCAAGATCTTTCACATTGCTTTTGACTTTGTTTAATATAATAGATTTTACAGTTTGTATTAAATACCCAGGTGCTTCGGTCAGTATTATCTCTTTATTTTCTCAACTAGAGTGAATAAAATTACACGATGAAAGTAACTGCGTACATGTTCCCTTGTTTATTGTAATGGTTTATTTCCTATTATAATTCTTGATTCAAATTACATCTAGTTCTCCAAAAGTCAATTCTCCATGGGCTCTTACTTCCCCTTTCCAAACAAATGTTAGCCTCCAAAGAGAATGGAGTCTTGGCTGGTAATTGATTAGTTGAATAATAATAGAATATTTCCTAGTCTAATTTATGATACTTCAATGAAAAAGAATGGGAGCACATGAGGAAGGAAGGAAGAAAAGGAGGAAAAAGGAAGAAAAGGAGAAAGGAAGGAAGTGAGGAAAGGAGGGAGGGAGGACGAGGGAATGAAGGTGCTGTGTCACTATATGCTACTATTTTGTTTCTGGTGTTGGGCTGAAATGGACCATCCCTAATCAGAGCTGCTACATCACCCAACTCCACAGTGTGTCATTTGCTGTCCATAACTGTGTTATAGCCAATTATGGCTAAATTCTCTATTCTGTATGCACAATCAAAGGGCGTCTGGAATGCATTTTGCTATTTTCTGAATCCTATTATTGCAGATATGTTTATTACATTCAGAAGATGGCTTTCTGAAATTACATTGGAATTGTACAACCCACCTGCCATTTACAAACAAAAGGACCTAAGCATTTCTTAACAAGGAGAAAGTTCATTTAGCTCTTTCCTGGTAACTTTTCTCCTGTTATTTTCTTTCATGAGTATTTTTATAAGACTCGTTGGACAAGCCTTTATATATTTGTAAAAATACCTAAGCTCTCCACTTAATGCTTATTTTTAAATTAATAACCCAGCAGGGCAAAAAGGAGTTGCAAACCAGTTTTTTTTTTTTGACTCCTGTGTTGGATACTGGCTATAATATTCACTGTTAATATTTTCTCGAACTGTGAATAAAGTGATTGTAAAATAGATCCCAAATTATAATGATGTGATAGCCCTGAAATAGTTCTTTAAGTTACCTGTCAAAAGAAAAAAAATTCAAGTTATGTCCTAAATTTCATTTGGGGCCATTTTAAGAGGAAAGTCAGTGGTGTTAGAAAGACACATGATGTCTATTTGAAATCATAGCATCTCATCATTAATTATTAAGGGAGAAATGAAAGTATTTCTAAACCAAATGCTTTCCCTTTCTCTTCTACTAAAGTTTATACTCTTAAATTCCTACCCACCCCTAAGCTTACTTTATTACTGGTTTTTGCCTCCACAGAGTCAGGGGATATTACTACCTTTTTATTTGCTATTTTTACAGGACCCAACAAAGTGCTTTTAAAATATATAACCACTTAATTCAAGTCAAGATTCTTCAATACTCCTTTCATTCAAGCCCTTTCTAATTTGTTTTCCTCCAGCCAGGAGCCTGGAGAAGACACTGTGATTTATGTTTTCATTTATTTATTTTATTTGGGCTTTTCATTTAAGAAAAGAAATTCTGCCCAACCCCCACCACCCTCAATTCTACCTCATCTCACCCCACCCCACGCCTCTGTATTTGGACCATTTAGACCTTCTTAAGGCCAGACTTCAGAATTTTAAACTGATGTCTTGGGAGCTTTGACCACAGTCTGGGTGAGGCTTGGCCTGGGCTCCTTACGCCACTCAGAGTGGCAACAACCCAGTGCTTAATGGTCCCATCTTCTAGAGGGCAGCGGCTTTGCCTTCTTCTTCTTTATTACATCACACCCTGCCCAGTAAAGAGCTCCCAGTACAGAGCATTGGAGGACTTCAGCCTTTTTGCAAAGATGAGAGATGCTTTGCCACGGAGCTTAAATTTCCACAACGATGAGATGACAGGTGCATGCCTCAGCAGCAGGCAGGATAGGCAGAATAAATAACATTGTTCAAATCAAGGTATTGTTTTTATTTGGGGGCTAGGGCTGGGAGGTAGAAAAAATTTCTGCAGGACATTTAAGAGCTTGGGCTTGGGCACCCACAGCAGCCATGGACTAGAGTCCCAGTGACTTGAAGTAAGTTACTCCTTCTTTCTACACTGATGCATTGATCCGCCAGTCTACCAGCAAATACTTATTAGGCACCTACTATAGGCCAGGCATTGAGTGAGCAACTGGTGTTGACATAGACAGGATTCCTGCTGCACTGATCTAGCAGGACAAACAGACAAACGTTTACAGTAAAGTGTGATAAGCATGTTATTAGGGGAAGCCAGGGAAATCGTCTCCCCAAAAAGTGATGTATAAGTGACAGGAGATCAGTTTCCTCAAGCATAAAATGGAGGGTAATATAATACCTGCCTCGTGGAGTTCCTATGAGAATAAGTAAGATAGTATACAACTAGCCTTTTGGATGGCTGCCTGCATAAAGTAAAAACCTGGAAAAAAATTGGTAAAGTAATTATTGTCATTGCTAAGTACTGCCCCCAGGATTTCTGAAGAAATTAATAGTAGAGAATCATGACATTTCACCTGCAAGAATATGCAAGCATTACTCTGTAGTTCTAATTCTTTTTTATAGAGAGAACTAAACAATAATGTTGTCTGTGGAACATTAAAGTAAATTTGAAGATAAATGAACTAAAATTAATAGGCTCTCTCAAGTAAAAATTGCTGAGCAATTGAGCTTTATCTGAAATAATACTAGCTCATTACAACTTCAGAAATGCATTCCCACAGAAACAAACCTTGTCTCCACCTACAATCAAACAAAACCAGCCTTGAGAGACCGTGGCTCAGTCCAGGAAGTGCAATGCCTTTCTTGACAGCGTGGGTAACGGCATTCTGCAGCACAACCCCCCCCAAATAAGAAGACAATCAAATATTAAGCCACATGATCTTCGAATACTTACACAAATGTCACAAATATTTGGAGGAAATTATCTGTTAGCTGAGCTGCAGCAGAATTCCTTTTAGGGGAGAGAACGGCCTTCATTTTAGCAAACACTTAGATGGGCCATTTTGGTGGCCTTTCAAATTGCTCTACATAATGATGTTGGAGGAATTTTGAGCTTCTGGGAGCAGCACAAGAAGAATAGAGAGGGGAAAAAAGTTTTGACAGAGGAGGCCGGGCTCAGTGGCTCACGCCTGTAATCCTAGCTCTCTGGGAGGCCGAGGCGGGCAGATTGCTCAAGGTCAGGAGTTCAAAACCAGCCTGAGCAAGAGCAAGACCCCGTCTCTACTATAAATAGAAAGAAATTAATTGGCCAACTGACATATATATAAAATTAGCCGGGCATGGTGGCGCATGCCTGTAGTCCCAGCTACTCGGGAGGCTGAGGCAGGAGGATCGCTTGAGCCCAGGAGTTTGAGGTTGCTGTGAGCTAGACTGACGCCACGGCACTCACTCTAGCCTGGACAACAAAGCGAGACTCTGTCTCAAAAAAAAAAAAAAAAAAGTTTTGACAGAGGTCTATAGAGCAGCTAGTCAGTGGTAAGAGATGTTTAGGAAGAAAGCTGCCAGAGAGGTTTACCGTGGCATGAGTGTGACAGAGGAACCATTATGAAAAATGATGTCCGATCTTCAATTCTTAGCAGTTATTTGCCAAACTGGATTGCTGGGTAACATCTGCTACACACACACACACACACACACACACACACACACACACACACACTTGCACATAGGCGCATAGGGAATTGTCCCGATAGGTCTATATACATTGCATTTTATTAACGTTAGTAGTGATTGGAGGCCCTGAAGGGAACTGGCTGTGTCTTTGTGGCCACAGGGCCCCAAGAGAGATTAGAGATCAGCAGGAACAAAGGGTTGGAGGAAGAGACCATAAGAATATGAGCCCCTACAAAGTCACAGAAATCATGGGCAAGACAAAGAGATTCATACAACGCATAGACAAAAGAATTCGAGCCAGTTTTACCCCACCTGAGCTGTATACCTATATATGAAATATATCAAGCTGTATTCTTTTATTGGACATTCTTACTGCATCAAGGAAACCTGAAAATTGAAGCAACTATACCGGATGAGCCCTCACTTTGGATTTTGGAGTAACTGACAAGTTGAAAAGACAAACTGGAGCAAATTTTTCAGAGTTTCAGAGATGCCAGCAACAGCTCTTTTGCATTCAAATAGTACTGTCTCTTTAAGCATTAAGAGGAGAACACAGCCATCAATGAATGGTTGCTGATCTAATGACTAATTGATGGCAAAGAGTCTCTAATGACCTAATAGCTCATTAGGGTTGACTGAGCCAGCAGGGGTCTTTGAAAATGTTCTTTATTCCACTCTGAGGCTTGTGAAGTTTTCCTGTACACATGTCAGACCACTGCCCAGTTTATTAAACCTACAAATGTTAAGCCACAAGAATAGAGCAGATCTATACAAATATACCTTGGAAGCATAAAGGCAAATATGGAGCCCACATGACAGAGGTATGTCACACTGCCAAAATAACATTATGGGAAGCTCGGGAGAGAGACATGCTGGGAACCAAATGGATTCCCAATAGGTAACGACTTATGCCAAGAATTGAGTTGTCACCATGATAGTATGGAAACAGCTTCAGGGTGTGTAAATTCACCATTCATTCATCATGTAATAAATCAGTGTTTATTAAATACCTATTACCCATATGATAGTATACAGAAATGCTTTATATACATGATATCAATTTATACAATTGCTATGGTCATTCACATATGAGAAACTTGAGGCTCTGGCACGTTAGGAGGCTTGAATGAGTTATATAACATGTGCTTTATATATCATAAGCCAGTAAGGAACATATGTAGGACTCAATTCCAGATCTCGCTCCAAAATTCCTGCTTTTTTTTTTTCTTGCCACATTGTTCCCCATTAGAGTTCAAGCACTTTATTTTTTGGAAAAAATATTTGTCTCTAAAGATATAAAGAAAGGTGATTAGTGTTAGTATCCATTTTAAAAAAAAATAGCCAATTCTGAGTTTTATAGCAAAGATAGCATGAATAATTAAAATATTCAGGTAAGCCCCAAGTGGTGGTGATGAAGAATTCTCACTCAGCTCTTCTTTCTAAGTCAGCCCACTGCTGGGCTGGTCCCAGGACAGGATGTCCAATGGATGGATGAGTTTCCTTCCTGGCATCAACCCCTGCCCCCCGATGAAGCTGGTGCTGCCAAGAAACAGGGTGAGAGACAGAAGCAAACACCCTGGAAGATGGACCCTATCTGCAGAAGTGTCTCGTTAAATTAGAGAGGACACTGATTATAATATTTTTCTTCGGCATAACAAACCCCAACTTATGTTTAACTGAACTGGAGTTTTAACCGAAAAAACAGTCATTAGAGAAGCAACCAGAGTATCAAGAGCACAGCCAACGGGTAGATTTCAAGAGAAAGGTATGTTCCTAAATTTGGCCAAAATATTTATTCTCCAACTCCCATCTGCTGTGGCTGAAGGTGGCTCCCAGGGGCAATTGTTCCCTGGCACTCCAGGCTTGGGCTGAGGCCCCGCTGGTGGAGATGCTTGCTGTAGGATGCTCAACACGAGTGCCAAGGGGATATGAACAGGGCTCTGAAAACATCTGCTACGGCTGCTCTTTTTCTAGAAGAATGACCAGAACAGCCCCCAAGCCCACATCTGTCCATGGACATACAGAATAGGAACATATTTTCACCTTAGCAGAGTGTAGCTGATACGCACTACCCAGTATCATGAGAGTATATAATACCAGCATAAACATCCTAAAATATGTCAAGATATGGAGAGGCAGCTGTTTGCCTCTCTTTTGAAGGATTCGGGCAATGTTGGTTGACCTCTATTATAGAACTGGCGTATATTAGCTGAAATAATACTTTAACAGTTTTTTAGTGCCCAACTATATGTTCTGTTATAAGGAATAGCAAATGTTTAATCATAAATATTTTAATGGCTTCAGGGATTCATGGTATTCAATGACCGTGTTAAATGATAATAATCACATCTGGTTTATTACTATAGTAATTCAGCAGCTTCTCTTCAGCAGTTATTTTTTATTATATGTGCTGTGCTACTGTCATGGTCATTTATAGCAGTAATATTTTAAAGTGGCTCATTTGTTTGTTTAAGGACAGTTTCACAATATATTTCTGTATTAATACACATTTTGTACTATTATTTCCAAGCTGCCACTGGAAAATTGATCCCGGCCTGTTACGACTGGAGAGGCGGGAAGACACGCAAAATGTCCAAGCAGAGATGGAGCGGAGGGCCAGATGGGACTGTCCCAGCGCTCTCTGGGGTTATGACAACTGCCACTGAGGCTTATTCATAAATGAGGAAGTGCATTGAGAAAAGAGTTAAGAACTTAATAAATGTAAAGAGGAGACCGCAGATTTGGGGAGGCATTTCAAGCAAAATACCATCCCAGTGGCAAAGGCATTTATTTGGGAAGAGCCCAAAGACACGTGGTTTGCAAGCCCGAGGTGGACAGCAAGCCCTGGCAGGCATCTCATCTTGGTTTCCATAGCAAAACGACAGTGAGGAGGCAAGAGTGAAAACACGTGAAATCGCAAGAGTGACACAAGGGCAGATCAAGGTCACCCGCCGGGTGGCTTAGACAAGGACATCAATTTCAGATCTGCTCCAAGCAGGCACCGGGAGTGAACTGCCGAGGCGTGGGCAGCAAGGTCTCCTCCGTGGCCTTTCACTGCAATGTGCCAGAGCAGCAGGTGCCGCACCGGGTGTGTGTGACGCCTGCTGCACTTCTGCCCCTTGTGGCACATCCCAAGATGTGGCTTCTGGTGGGGTAAATAGGAGCCTGAAATCCTATCGTTCCTTGTGAACGATATATGATTTCATCTATCGTGGGGAGGGGTTCTTAATAACCAGGGGAGTTAATTTTCTGTGACATTCTGCTGAACCAGGTTGTGGAAATTCAGAGGAGCCCGAAGAAAACTGCCAGATCCCTGCTCTGCTTCCTCTTGGCTGGATCCTGATTGGTTGGGTGACAGAGGGCAAATGGCTTTTACGGCTATGAATGATGTATGACCGTAAAATGGTCTGTAACCAGAAGTGCCAACTGACATGCCTGCTGATTTAACGGACACCCAGGGTTATGTTTGCAGAGACGCTTAAATAAACACGTGCTAGGTTTGAGGCCGTCTACTAAGCAATCATTTCTCTCACTCTTCCTTTCCATTTTATTTTACTTCATCATAAAAATGAGGATAGTAAAGCCATGATTCCCTTTTTTATAATAATGAAGATTTACTCATTGCAGTGGCAGTTCCTCTTTCTTCCTTCCGTCCCAGGCTCTTTTCCCCTCTTTCTACCTGCAGGGGTAGCTGTGATGGACTCAGGGAAGCCGGGGCAGGGTTGGCAAGCACAGCCCCTTGAATGAGCTGCCCCTTGGGAATGGAAGAGATGTTGTCTAGTCGTTTTTGCACTTGGTGAATTAGGAAAATAAAGCCCTGAGGTCACGATTAGACCAACAGAATAGGAAGATTTCTGTCCAGCTACAAATCAGCAAAGGCATCAGAAACAAGAAAGATGACCTTCCCACCATGGTGTCTTGCGGGGAAATATCCCATGAGTTCCTTGGCTCTGTAACCTTGGGTTTTTCTGACCCATTTGCTACACCCATCGCAGGGACGATTAATACAAAGTTAGAGTTGGGTCTGAATGCTTAATTTAGATGATTTTCATATGACAATTGATTGGTCGTTAGAGGAATATAAATTTTACTGAATATAAAAGTTTTCTCAAGAAATTGATCAAAAATCTATAAGACATCATAGAGTAATTCCTGGCTACGTCTGTGGAAAATATCACATAAGATCCATTTGACTTTATATTCCAAGCTGAGTCAAGAATGGCAAACTAATCCCCAATTTTTTTTTTCCACTGGATCTGAACTGGGTCTCATAATCTCTTTCACAGGGCTCCAGCAGATATATTGATATGAGTTGGCACTCAGGATAAAGCCTGTTTGCTGTTTCTGTTTTATAATGCTCGGCTCTTTACTCTCTAAAAAAATTTATAAAACCTTTTGCTTTTTTCTATTACTAGAATGTTACTTTTTTAAAAATTAGTGGAATTATTTGGTTTTTTTAAAAAAGTATGTAAATCTGTGAACCCACCTTATTCTGGTCCCTGTTTCAATGCTAAATCTTTATCCACTTTCTTCTATGGGAATTGGCCCACTCAAGTTTTCATTTCTTCTTGAATCAATTTTGGTCATGTTTGCTAGGAAATTGTTCCTTTTAGGTTTTCAAATTTATTACCGTAGAGCTGTATGCAGTATTCTCTTGGATTTTACCTTAGATTTATTATAGATTTTAACTTAATCCCTTCTGTATCCATAGTTATTCTCATTGCTTCCCTTCTCATTGCTAATCTTGTGTATTTTTGCTCTCTCCTTTTTTCTTATTCAAACTTCAAAGAGTTTCTCTATTTTATTTGTCTTGACAGTCAGCTTTTGGGTTTATTCATTCTTTTCATTATTTGTTTCGTTTCTTGTCATATACTTCAGCTTTTGCCTTTATTCATTTCTACTTGTAATTTTATTTGATTTTGTGTTGTTGTCACCATTCTTCTAATTTCTTAAAATTGGTACTTAGATTTGTCTTTTATTTCTTGGTCCTTTTTAATAATAGAAGCAGGAGCCAGCAAACTATTATGCAAGGGCCAAATCAAACCCATAGCCAGTTTTTGCACAACTTGGGAGCTAAGAATGATTTTTACTTCTTTTTTTTTTTTTTTTTTTTTTTTTTTGAGACAGAGTCTCGCTTTGTTGCCCAGGCTAGAGCGAGTGCCGTGGCGTCAGCCTAGCTCACAGCAACCTCAAAGTCCTGGGCTCAAGCGATCCTCCTGCCTCAGCCTCCCGAGTAGCTGGGACTACAGGCATGCGCCACCATGCCCGGCTAATTTTTTCTATATATATTAGTTGGCCAATTAATTTCTTTCTATTTATAGTAGAGACGGGGTCTCGCTCTTGCTCAGGCTGGTTTCGAACTCCTGACCTCGAGCAATCCTCCCGCCTCGGCCTCCCAGAGTGCTAGGATTACAGGCGTGAGCCACCGCGCCCGGCCTTTACTTCTTTTTTGAGAAGGTGTGTGTGGCTTTGTTGCCTAGGCTAGAGTGCAGTGGCGTTATCACAGCTCAGTTTTTACATTTACAGTTTTTACACAAGGGCTGTTAACAAAAGAAAATCAAACAAAAAAGAATCTTTGACGGAGATTATATGTCCCACAAGGCTCTCACTCTTTACAGAAAAGATTTGCTGACCCTTGATACAAGCATTTAAAGCTATACTTTTCCCTCTGAGTACAGGTTTCACTCTACCCATAGATTCACATGAATTGTTCTACATCTCTTGCTTCCTAGATACTTTATAATTGACCTATTGATTTTCTCTTTTATCAAAGGGTTGTTCAAGCATGTATTTTGTTATGTCAGCTTTTACCCACCTTTTGCTTATTTATGTCTAATTTTACAAGCATGTGATAAGAGAATGTGGCTGTTCTCTGTTCTTCAACTTGATATAGTTCCTTCCAATTCTTCCATCTGACTGGCCGTTCCTGTCTGGTCCTGTAGGCACTTGGGTTTACTACCTTTGCAATGTGTTTGTTTGTTTTTTGAGGCAGAGTCTCACTCTGTCTTCTGTACTGGGGTGCTGTAGTGTCAGCCGAGCTCATGGCAACCTCAAACTCCTGGGCTCAAACAATCTTCCTGCCTCAGCCTCCCAAGTAGCTGGGACTACAGATGTGCTCCATCACGTCCAGCTAATCTTTTCTATTTTTAGTAGAGACAGGTCCTCACTCTTGCTCAGGCTGGTCTTGAACTCCTGACCTCAAGTGATGTAGTTTGTTTTTGTCTTTTAAGAGACAGGATCTCGCTCTGTCACTCAGGCTGGAGTGCAGTGGCATCATCGTAGCTCACTGTAGCCTTGAACTCCTGGGCTCCAGTGATCCTTTCTCCTCAGCCTCCCAAGTAGCTGGGACTACAGGCACCAGCCACCGTGCCTGGCTTGAAGTTTTTATGTAGTATTTTTTAACCTTTCTAAATCCATCTTCCTCCTTTACCTGAACACTTTTGATAAGTTTAAATCCTCTTGCCCTTGTTTAACCACTTTGGTATGGCACTCACCGGCCGTGAAACCTTGCCCACAGCCAGCACTTATAGTCCACACGATAGTTTGTGCTGTGCATTGACAACGAATCCATTTTGCTCTTGTGTGATGAGGAAAGCTTTAAAGCACTGAAAGCTTGTTTTACTTTACAGGCAGCTTTACTTGCAATGTAAATCAGAATAGGTAACATATACATATATATTTTCATTACATTATTTTTAAGTGTTCACAATCTTATTTAACAAATGAAAAATTAGAAAAGTCAATTCAAAAATTATAGACTAATGTCGACGCTCGGCTGTGCACCTTCATATCACGGCTGTCGGCTACAGTCGACACTCGGCTGTGCGCGTTCATCTGTGGCTATCGACTATAGTCAACGCTCGTATCAAAGTGGTTAATAATAATTGGTATTTAACCTAAATTAAATATTGGAAGTAAAATAAATCAAAGCAGTGGAACAAAATAATTCCTGTGTTTCAAAGTGTACACTTCCAAAATATTGACTCCACTCTAGGGTTAACTGTCACCAATCCATACAAAATTGCTCTGATCAATACATAGCATTTCTGACCTCATAGAACTCCAAAGACCCCTTATTCAGTGTAGTATCTTCATTATAACCCAGACAACAGAGCTGCTTGGTGGAATGTGAGTGATATATACAAATGTATTTGAACCTAGGCATCGGTAAACCTGCTAGCTCAGTAAAATAATGATGTCCAAGCATTCAGGCCACAGTGGAAGAAGTAACACTTAGAATCTTGATATCATCATCACACACAGTGGAACAGGTAGAAGAAATGACTTAAGTACCCGGGAAACTTTCATTCTCCATGAACTATGCAGAACGTTTTTAAAGCCCAGTAATAAACACCATAGGCAGTTGCCCAGAAAGACCACCTGTTCACCCAGTCTGAAGGTGTCATTTACCTTTGCAAATTTACCCCCTCCAGACTCTGACCTCAGCTCTACAGAAATGTCATTTCATCTATGGCTGCAAGTTGATTGCACCTGGGGACACTGTTTCATACTAGTAAGTCTCAGTGAGACTAGCATACTAAATCATATAACAACTTATGTATTTACTATGAGAAATGGAACTACTGTGTGGATGGAACAGTCACATGTACATGGCCAGCACATTACAATAAAGACATATGTCCTATATTAACGCATTGCCCCTCTTCTTCCCTCTATGTATTTCTATGGTTATGTCAAAAGTACCACTGAGTTCATCAGCAGATGAATGGATGAATAAAATGTGGTGTATCCATACAGTGGAATATTATTTGGCAATAAAAAAGAATTGAGGGCCGGGCGCGGTGGCTCACGCCTGTAATCCTAGCTCTCTGGGAGGCCGAGGCGGGCGGATTGCTCGAGATCGGGAGTTCGAAACCAGCCTGAGCAAGAGCGAGACCCCGTCTCTACTATAAATAGAAAGAAACTAATTGGCCAACTAATATATATATATAGAAAAAATTAGCCGGGCATGGTGGCGCATGCCTATAGTCCCAGCTACTTGGGAGGCTGAGACAGAAGGACCGCTTGAGCCCAGGAGTTTGAGGTTGCTGTGAGCTAGGCTGACGCCACGGCACTCACTCTAGCCTGGACAACAAAGCGAGACTCTGTCTCAAAAAAAAAAAAAAAAAAAAAAAAAAAATTGAGTACTGATGCATACTCTAACTTAGATGGAACCCTGAAAACCCTATGCTAACGGAAAAAAGCTTTTCACAAAAGATTGCATATTGTATGATTCCATTTATATTAACTGTACAGAACAGGCAAATCCACAGAGACAGAAGGTAGATGAGTGGTTACCTAGGACTAGGAAGGGGGTAGGGAGTTGGGGAGTGGGAGGCAATTGCTAACGGATATAGGAGGTTTTTTGGAGGTGATAGAAATGTTCCAAAATTGATTGTGGCAATGGTTGCACAACTCTGTGACTAGATGAAGAACCATTGAATTGCATACTTTAAATCAGTAAATTGTACTGTGTTGAATTAGATCTGAATAAAGCTGATCCCAAAAAAGGGTCACTGAGATAATGTTGGGTTATAGAACTTCCAGGTTGATATCTTCATGTCTTTGTGTTTTCATACATGAGCATTCCATTCAAAGGCACATTCTTTTTACAGAGATGACAGAAGTATAGAAGAGCAAGTGAAACTCAAACGTATTTAAAGCCCCTACCCGCATCACAGCTACTAACCATCGTATTGACTGAGCAAGTCTCGTGGCCAAACCTAATGTCAATGGTGAGGGTATGTCTATTTTGCCTACTCTGCCAGGAATCACTGCCAATGACCAAAAACACTCAAGATTTTTAAAACTGTTATGAAATAAATTGAACCATGATTTTTTTAAAATAGGTCATTAAATATGAAATGTCCGATTTCAAATTGAAAGTTTAGTTTATTATATCATAAATCAGAAGCAGTATCATTCATCAAAGTATGTCCCTAAACTAATGCACAGTTTTGCCATCTTCACAGTAGTGGGTTTATGCCAGCAGCAAGGAACCCTGGAGAGCCAGTGGTGATGAAGTGACAAAAGACCTTTTCCATAGCTTGTTGAGAACTGAATATTTTTCCTTGCAAGAAGTGGTCCAAAGCCTGGAAGAAGTGGTAGTCAGTTGGTTTGACAGTGGGCAAGAGAAGGGAAGAGGTGTCTCAAAGAAAAAAGATAAAATATACTTTCTCCAAGTGATACACTCTATAAAACAAAATAAACAAACAAAAACCATAAAATGCAATGCCAGTAATCACTTTCCAAGTACGAAGGGCCTCTCTTAGCCAGGTTCTATTAATAATATGTATGGCACCAACTCAGAAATGTAATCTCTCTTATTCGTTTCAAGGTGTGTAAACTCTGGGAAGCTGTTTCTCTCTGTGGGAAGAAGGTGAGTGCAGAGGGTGGGGATGGATGCGCCACCAGCAGACTCTACCTTATCAGAACACCACTCCCACTCAGGGCTCCAACATGTCCTTGCCCTGGACACAAGTGACAGGTCATCCTCACATGAACCACACAGGCCTATGCATCTGCTGCGACTTCACCCCTTTCCTTCCTGCTCAAGGATCATGGCCAGCATTTACAGAGCCATACTCCATGTGCACACACGTTACGGGGGTATCTCCCTTCACACTTAACAACTGAGAGTAGACACTACTATTATTATTATTCCAATTTTATCAATGAAGTACTTACGGTGTGGAGAAGGTAAGTGTTAGGGCTGGGTCTGGAATGCAGGCAGTTCCAATTCAATCCAGTCTGTTAATAATTACTGCCTTTCAAAGAGACATGGGAATACAGGTAAGTGAGAGTGAGATGAATTCACTCTATGGAAAAAAAATATATATTATTTACAACATTAAGTTGTAACAACGACAACAACAATAAAAGCAACTTGTACTTGACCTTCCAACCTATAGGACCATACTGTCACCATCTGTGTTTAAGAACCATTGCTGTACACCTCCTTTGTTGCCCAGTCTGGACCAGACTGGGAGGCCTGGGAAGCCATGTGCATGGCATAGAGGAAGGTTCTGGAGGCAGCCCGACCTCCTTCACTAACTGTAATCTTGACCAAGACACTTTCTCAGCTGGGCTTCCTATCTGTGAAGTAGGGATTAGAATGCTTTCCATACAAGATGTCACAAGAATTAAATTAAATAACAAACAAAAATGGCCCAGAACATAATGAGTGTTCTATAAATGTTTCTCTTCCCTCTCTAAGGCAACAGGGAAAAACACAGGATGGCTGCTATACATTATCAAAAGTAAACAAGCCAGTTGCTCTAATTTAGCTGCAATTGATGTGGGCATCACAAGCCAAGAGTCCACGCCTAAGGAAGGCAAAACAAGTTTGCTTGCACCCCACAGATGCTTGAGTTTTGCTCTTAACCACAAATGGCAAATTAGTTCAATTCCAAGGGAACCAAATCCTACTCACTTTCTAAATACATGTAATAGCCGAGCATAAGACATTAATCCCTTAGAAAGGGCACTAACTTCAGGGTCAGTTTGTTTAATTAAAAAAAAAAGGAAAAGAAATCCAAAGCCATTGCGTTCCAGAAGCCACTCTGCTGAAGCCAGCGGAAATTCCTGCATTGAAGCTACCCGCTCCCTGGCTCTTTCCCAGTTAAGGCAAAGTCTCTGATTGAGCTTTTAAGAAGTTGGAGGGATCAGTTGGTGGAGACAGATGGGAAGATTTTATCAACCAGACAAGAGGCCCATGGGAGCATTTCTAATAAGAAAGAAGCCAGTTGAGCCACTATATATAATTAAAGGTGACTGAAGTGCCTACAGTAGCCAGTCCTGGGGCCACTTGCCATTTCCCCTACCGGCCCACACGGGTGCCCCCCCCTCCCCGACACACAGCCACTTTCCCATGTGGCATTGACTCCACACAGACCACACTGGCCAGAAGAGGTGGAAAAGCACAACTTTCTCCCAAGTGTGGAAGAGCAAAGACCGGCATGTCTTCCAGAACCTCCGCCACTGCTTTCCCAGCCTGGAAGCGGTTAAGAGCCAACCGGAGTGGAGATTCCTTGTTTGCTTACTCCCTAGATCCAAGGTCCCGCCCCTAAGGCAGCAGACACCAGCGCTCCCCCAAGAGAGCTGTCCAGGGAAAGCCACCCGCACTGTGTTCAGCTCCCCCAGCCCTCTGAGCTCACAGGAGTGGTCCCTGCAGCAGACACTGCAGGAGCATGAGCCCCACCGGCTCACACAGAGGCAGAGCTGCTGGGGACAGGAACAGGCTGAGGACTTCTGACAGGAGCTAGTGCTCAACAGCCCTGTGAAGCAGTGTTCAATAAATAGCCCCTGTTACACACCGGAGGAAGACGGTGAAAGCGAGCAATGGTGTATTGACTAAAAGCAGGGGCGTAGAGTCGGGCCTGCCTGGGCCCCTTGCCCTGCCACTCAAATGGCCGAGGGGCCCCAGGTCAGTTCACCTGGCCTCACTCAGCCTCGGTTTCATCATCTGTAGAATGGGGTTGACACTATGTCTATTACTGAGATTTTTCAAGGATTAAATGAGATAATGGATGAAAAGCACTTAGCATAGTGTGTAGCACCCAGTAAGCTCTCAAAAATGATAGCCATAACTATTAGTAGGTTTGAGAAGTGAGGGGACAGACACACGTAAGGTTCCCAGACTCTTTTAAAAAAGTATTATGCAATGTTGTTATATCACTAAGAACACATAAAATGCATGTACCGTAAGTTACGAAACAAAGTAAAACGAAATAAAATGAAGTCTTCCATAGCCTTCTTTGAGTGACTTGCATAGAGCAGATAATAAGTATTTAGTAACTGAAAAGTAGGTGAATATTCATATTTAACTCTTCTTTTCTATTTTTTCTAATGCCTGCATCTCACAGGGGCTCCCCTTTCTTAATGTAGCAGTGGGCAGTGGGTTAATTCTCCCCCAGAATGCTGAAATTAGTGGGGTGACACTCGGTCCCTCCCTCTTATCTATTCTTTCCTGCGCTAGTCATTGTTTGCACCCTGAGATCTGTTGTGGAGTGCTCTTTTGTTCTCAGGAGACTTCGCTGTTTGCATCTGTTCAGATTTTTAAGATTTGTGTCCTGTATCTCCTGCTCAGGTGGATTCAGTTTTCTGCCTGCCATTCAGTCATGCCACCAGATTTTACCGATCACCAACTATGCGCCTGGCATTGGGGATCCAATGGCGCAGGGAAGGACAGCAGGGAACTCCAGCTGGGGGGACATAAATAGAACACCAAAGAGTAAAATCTCTCATCTGTCAGAGGGTGCTAAGTACTGAGGAAAACCCCAACGGGACAGTGGAAGAGGAAGTGCAGGGTGGCCACCAGCGTGACCTGGCCCGGGGCTGATAGGATGGCAACATTTGAGCAAAGACCTAAGGACAGTGAGAGAGTGGCCTGCAGTGCCCTTTGAGCACAGAAGCCAGGAAGTACTGGCATCTGAGGGAAGAGTGTCCCAACCAAAAGGACTCTAAGACGGCCAGTGCAGTTGGAGCAGAGCGAGCGAGGGGGAGAGAGGTGCCAAGAGCACACTGGTGGCCTGTAGCGGGATCCTGACTCATCCTGCCTTGGGTGGGAAGCCTTTGGATGGTCCTGAGCAAAAGCACGCCATGATCCGACCACTTGAAAAGGCAATCTGGCTGAGAGGCAGGCAGGGCCCTGTGACGATGCCGGTGAATGGTACAGGGCTGGTGGCGAGAGGTCATGGGGTGCTGCGTGCTGTTTGGACGTATTTGGAAATGAAATTCCCCACAAAGACAACTGGACTCGATTCTGCACTGTTCCAGCTCATGGGTGCAACTGATTCCCAGGGATTTACTTACGTATATCCCTGCATAGAATTTGGGGGAAGCCAGTTTGGGGAAAATACAAAAGCGTGCCTGGCTTCTCACTTACAAATTGAATTCAACCCCCTTTGTAGGTCGTATCTTCTAAAAGGAAAAACCACACAGATACTGGTCTCAGTTTCCACTCAAAAACTCCCCAAAGCATGAATATACTTTCTCTCTAGGCAAGTCCTCTTCACTTCTCTCTTCTTTCCTGAACCCCTGTCCCTGCAGAGATCTTTGTAGATTTCCTGGGGATGCCCTGAAGCTTTGGGGACGCACGAATCTTGAGTCCTTTGCCCCTCACCCTCCTGCCTCGGGACAGCCAGGAACCCAGGCGGCTGGGCCTGGGACACCGTCCAGGAGCAGGTTGTGGCGTCTGCAGCAAAGCGAGGGCAGATTGCTGGAGTTTGGTCAAGAGAACAGATGTGCATTATGGGCCGATCTGACCGCAGAGAAACATTTCGCCGTACCTTTTAGAGGTGCGCAATCGCCTGGTTAAGCCAAGGCAATTTGACACACATTACCTTGTTCATAAACGGGGAGCGAGAGAGGGGGAGCGAGAGCCCTTCCTCCCCAAGGGTGTGCAAACAGTCGGGGAGGAAGCCAAGTGCCTCAGAAATGCCGCAGCAGCACAGCTTCGGGAAACAAATGTCTGTGGAAAGAGCCCAACAGCGTATTAATGGCCTGGACGTTACCACACCCAGGCCAGAAGCAAGAGGCTATTGATCGTCTGTTCACTCTTCATTTCAAGGCAGGAGTCACAGGGGACAAGCCTTCCACTGTGTTTGAAGGAGCCCTCCCTGGCAGACTCCTTCAGCAAATACCTGCTTTTCTGTCCTTCTCTTTTTAAAGTTGAGTTTTATTTTTAATTGACCGATAGTAATTGCACATATTTATTGGGTACAACGTGATGTTTTACTGCATGCAGACTCAATAGTGCCTGCTAGTTCTAGTAATTTCAAGGAATCCCAAGGAAGTGACAAGCATCTTTACTCTTAAGACTCTTAAAATAGAGCTGGAGAGACCAGATGGCCATTGAGTGACATGCTCAAGGCAATAATAGAGCAGGAATCCTGAGAGAAAAGGCTTCGTAAATGAGGTCAGTCCTACATCTCCTCACCCCACCTAGAATGTTCCCCTTCTCCTCCCACCAGGCTATCCTGCCTGCCTTCTGCCATCCCATCGTGTGCACCTAGCAATCTCCATCTTCTCCTCCAAGACTAAGCTCGGGTGACAATGAAACCTCCCTGAAATCCACCTCCCAAGCACACACACTGTCCCCTGCTCCCGGCTCCAGGCTCCCGGGGCACTTAGCACACAGATTCTTCGCCACACGTCTGCTTTCTCCAACTACTCACAATGCCATGGCACTCCAGCCCGGCAACAGACCGAGACTCTGTCTCAAAACAAAACAAAACAAAACAAAACAAAAGAACTATTAGTTGCTATGTGAGACATTGAGCCAAGTGCTTCCCATGATATACAGAATGGGAAAAAAACCCTAAGATTACTCAGCGTGGTGTTATTACACATATATTGGTTTCAGTCCATGGTCCCTGGCTCACAACTCCCATAGCCCTTGTTAGAGACTTTCGTTATGATGCTGGGTGTGTCAGGGCTTAGGAACAGGCCCGGGGAAGCAGAATCTCCCTGGCGTTCTCCTGCCCTCCTTTCACTTGGCCCAAGCAGGACTCCAATCACCACCCCCTGCCTTTTTGATTGTGGGTCATAAGACATTATTGCAAAGAGGGTCCTGCCCCATACCCCACAGGCTAATCACATTTCAACACAGCTGCCCATACAATCCCAAGAGGATGGGGTTCAGAGAGCTTCTGCATAGCTGGACATGTGGAAGTTCCTGGAAGGTGCCCTCCCGTCCCCGAGAGGCCATGGAACCTTGGCACCCCTTTCCCCATATTTCACCCTGAGCATCTCTTCATCTGAATCCTTTGTAATATCCTTTATAATAAACCAGTAAACATAAGTGTTTCCCTGAGTTCTGTGAGCTGCTCCAGGAAATTAATCAAATCCAAAGAGGGGGTCATGGTAACCCCGACCTAAAGCTGGTCACTTGGTCAGAAGTTTTGGAGGCCTGGACTCATGACTGGTGTTGGGTTGGGGAGCAGTTTTGGGAACTGAGCCCTCACCCTGTGGGATCTGGCACTATCTCCAGGTAGACAGTGTCAGACTTGAATTAGAGGACACCCGGCTGGTGTCCACTGTTTGGCGTGGGGAAAAATTCACATATCTGGTCAAAGAAGTCTTCTTTGCCAATGCCTACCATGGTGTGAGAGCAGAGGAATAACACAGTCTGAGAGTTTTTTTCTGGAAGCACCCAGAATATACGTTTTTAAAAGAAAATTGGTTTTTTAGATATGCTAATGATCTCCTAGGGAAAAACAAGGAGATCTAGAAATGTGGACGGGGCTCGGCATCACCAAGATGGAGGGAGAGTCCTGGGGGTTTGTGGAGCAGGTGAGATCCAGAGGAGAAGGAAGGCAGGGCAGGTGTAGGAGCCTTGGGGAATTTAATGGAATTAGGTTCCAAAACATGGAGAGGGAGGAGAGAAATACTGTGCACCAGGAATATGAATATCTGGCACATTGTCTGCACAAAACTTGGGAAACTCACCATCTGGGGTGAGCTGATTTCAAAGAAAAGTATTGTGACCCTGGAATAAAGGGGGAACCCAGAAACCAGCAGATAGAAGGGCAGGGTAGCTCTGAGAAGGAACTTTTCCAGGAATGAAGTTATAGAAAGAAGGGAAATTTAGGAAAGTGAAGGATGACTAAACCAGCTCCCTGCACAGGCTAACCTGGGCCACGGCAAAAGACAGGCAATGGCCTGGACATTGTTAGGAATACTTTGTCCTCTGCAAAAAGTCATCCACTACAGAAAGGGGGTTTAAATCCTAAATCTCAACCAGTGGCTTTAGGGAGGAGAAAGTGATAGCGCGTTACCACAATAGTGCCTGAAGAGATCATTCATTCATCCATTCATTCATGCATGGAGCAAATTTTTTAGTAGCAAATATGTGCAAAGTATTCTACTGGGTGCCATGAAGGCTGAAATGTGAGTCTGCCTGTATCCAGACCCTCAGCGCTCAGAGCTAAATGCAGAAGATCAAGAATACTTTGTTAACTATACTACAAGGTAAAGAAATAAGTGTCATAGGTCATATGCTATGAAAGTCCAGAGGAAGGTGAGGTTGTTTCCAAGAAGGCCGATCAGCAAAGGTTTCGTGGTGGAAGTATCATTTGGGCTGGGCTTGGATGGATAGGTAGAGGTATTTAAAAAGCTTAGGTAAGGTTTGGCATGTAGAGTTATATGGGGGTTGTTGTTCATATTATAATTAAATTCAATATTCTTGTAATTATCTGATCTACAAACATTCCTCTGATCCCTGCCATGCCGTCCCTGTGGCCTGGACCCTGAGCACACCTCTGTAACACGCTCGCCACTCAATCAGGGCCCATGTGTGGCCTCCTGTACATATGGGGAGTATCTGGAGGGCCCTGCCTGGGTTAGATTCACCTTCACAGGCTCAGTGTCAAGTCCGAGCAAACACTGGAGTGATGAAAATGACATTGGCAAATGTTGAGAGCAGAAATAAGGGCCAAGAAGAGATCTTTGGAAACTGCATTTTGAAGACAGAAAAACAATCCGAGGGAGAAGTCCTGCTTGTTTACCCAGGCAGTAGACATAGAAAGTGACCTTGAATGTCTTTGGGGCTTCCCTCACTCAATGTTCCACCTGAGAAAAACAGCTCCTCTCTCTCCACGGGGATATCCAGTTACAGGCAGATCTGCACTGCAGAGGCCCTTGCCCTCCACCCCGCACAGCCCCTCCCCAGCATACTAATAAATAGTCACGTAGGGCACTGTTTTTATTCCATTGTCTGGGCATCATCTGCATCTATTTCCTGCCCAGCAAAAAGGGAGAAGTGAAGGCAGGTATCGATCCATGCGGGACCTTATCCAGAACTGCGTGCACATTGTCAGTGAGCGCTCCCCTGGGTCCAGACAGGAGTCCAGGTGAGGGAGCATCCTTTGCTTATGGAACTTACAAAGGAAGAATCAGATCTATTGTTTTGCAATCTAAGATACATCAGGACACACAATTTGGCATTTGCCTCTGTTCTCCAAAACATGGGTCATGCAAAAGGCCTTTTGCTTTGAAAACCAAAACAAAAATCTCACCCTTGCCAACTTACCAAATTACAAGAGGGTGATATAGATTAGTTTTGAAATTAATCTCTTCTCCTTGAGTACCTTTAGGACTTCTCCGGGAAGCACTGGGTGTGCAGAGCTTTTGTTTTCTTTGTGTGTTCCATGGCACACTATGGCCAGCACTCAGGCATTTTAATCTAGCTTTTCGTAAGGGGGAATGTGCCCATATGCCATTCCAGAGCTTTGTATATAACAGATGTCAGCATCCTTTGTTATAAAATGCACACTATTCGTCAATGAAATACAATGCTCAAAGCAAAAAAATATAGTATGTTGAATTTGTTGTACTATGTAGATAAATGGCCAGTCTCCTACTTCTCCTGGCCATCTGAGCAGGAAAAACACTCACTAAGTAGGAATTGAATTATTCCTTCAAGAATTTTAAGAGAGCTCTTCCTCCCCTGCGGTTTCTTACTTAGGCGATGAATGTACCATTGCTCTCCAGAGCCTTAGATTGCAGTGAGAATGTGGTCAGGATGTGGGGTTTTTCCTTTATGTAATGCTTTTCTGTTTTATTTCATGAGAAAATTCAGTTAGTTCAGGGATTATTTTATATAGTTTGAAATCTTCATAAAAAATAAAATGCTATTATTTATTCAAATATTTTTGATTACTTTTTCCTTGTTTAATTGTTCTTTTTGAGTCACTTTTATTGAGGTCTAACTATATAGAGAATGCCTCCACTTTAAGTATTAATATATAGTCCAATGTGTTTTGAGAATTGTGTATCCCCATCATGGAACCATCATCCCAATCAAGAAGTAGGCTATTTCCGTCCAAAAAGTTTTCCTGTGCACTTTTGCAGTCAGTCTGCCCCATCCCTAACCCCAAGAAACTATTGCTCTGCTTTCAGTGACTCTAGATTAGTTTTACCTTTTCTATGAGTTCATATAAACAAAATCATATACTACATAGTCTTTGGTACCTTTCTCCTTTCATGCAGCATAATGTATTTGAGATTCATCTGTGTTGTTTCATGCATCAGTAGTTCTTTCCTTTTTATTGGTGAGTAGTATTCCAGCAATAAAAAGTGGTGTGGATATCCTACAATTTCCTTTTCCACTCCATAGTGGATGCCCATTTGGGCAAACTGGAAAGATCCAGTTTGTAACTATCATGAATCAAGCTACTATGAACATTCATGTACAAATTTTTGTATGGCTATGTTTATATTTCTCTTGGTTAATTACCAAGAATTGTAGTGAAATTGCTGAGTAACATGGTAACATTATATTGAACTTCAGAAGAAATTTGCAAACTCTCCTTTCCAAAGCAGTTGGGCCATTTTGCATCTTCATCAACATTGTACGAGAGTTCCAATTGCTCCCCACACTTGTCAACACTTGGTATTGTGAGTCTTTCTCAATTTTAGCCATTCCCGTGGGGATGTAGTGGTATCTCTTTAGTTTTCATTTCCTTGATAACTAGTGATGGTGAACATCTTTTCATGTGCTTTTTGGCCATTTATATATTTTATATTGTGAAGTTACTATTCATATTTTTTGCCCTTTTTAAAACTGACTTATTTTTCTTATTATTGAATTGTAAGTGTTCTTCATGTATTCTGGGTTCAAGCTTTTTGTCATATATATGTTTTGTGAACATATATCTTATTTGTCTATATATTTTCTTATATGATCATTCACGGAATCAAATTTTTTTGTTTTCATCAGGTCAAATTTTTTTTTTTTTAAATGATCAGTGTTTTTTGTGTCCTAAGAAAACTTTACCTAAGACAAGATCATGGAAAATTTCCCCTATCTTTTCTTCTGTAAGTTTTATAATTCTAACTATTACATTTAGGTTATTTGGATTAATTTTTGTGTATGGTGTAGGGAGAGAGTCAAGATTCTTTTTTAAAAAATAGATATCCAGTTGTTTCAGCACCGTTTATTGAATAAAACTGTCCTTTTCCAATTGGATTGCCTTGACACCCTTGTTAAAACTCAATTGACCAAATATGTAGACCTAGTTCATTGTTTTTCTAAAAATCAAATATTAAACTTTGAATCTGATTTAAAATTTAAAATTTTTTAAGATTTAAAAAATTAAGCTAAATGCTTTGAGAATGTCAAGGAAGGGAATGTGTTCGGGATATTTTAAAAATAAAAACACAGCCCTGAAAAAACTTGTCTGGTTGTGTGTGAGTCTTCACCACCATCTCAGCTCTCAGAGAGCTGAGACTGTGCCTGGCTTAGGCATGTCTGCCCAGTGCCGGACACATAATAGGTTCCCAGTGTGTGTTTATCGAATAAACAAAAGAATGAATGAGTGAATGAGGTCAGCTTTTTATGGGGCAGCACCATGAAAAGAAACAGAGCTTCATGAATATTGCTGCCTTTTCCAAAGGGACTATTTATTTGCAAAAATTCATTCACAGTCACCACCATAACCACCCAGTGGTTCTCCCCTGAGATGACACAGGCAATTTGGAATAGAACTGGAGACTCACACTGCCCTTCGGGGAGGGCAAAATCTCAGTATGGGGGGGGGCTCCTTCTGGGGTTCCTAGCTGCCTGTACTCCTTTACCTGTGCTTTTGTGAGGAGTTGGTGAGCTAATAACACCACCACAACCTTAGGTGTGTCAAAGGAAAAATTCTTATAATCCTACTCACTTTCTGATTGGGAGCTTTCACTTTTCCAGGACGGAAGAGAGAGAGCAGAGCGGCCGCCGACTCACCACCCTCAGCCCGTGCAGGCTGCTGCCGAGAGTGTCCACATTCTTGCACAGATGGGCCATCTGGGCCTGGCTGCTCTGGTTCTGAGCCATGCAGGTGGCCAGAGTCTCTGGAAGGTTCCCCAGGCCACTCCCCATCCGGGCTGGGGGAGACGCAGCAGCAACCGCCTAGGAGAGCAGATGCCCTCGCCCCACGGCCCTGTCCACTCTCGTCACCTCGCAGGAGAGCCACTCCCTCGTCTGAGGAGGGGAGCCTCTGCTTCTCGCCTCTCCCAGGCATTCACTCTTTCCCCTGCGTCCTCTACGCTCTGATCCCATTTGTCCCCGGAGAGGATCGACACCGCTGACTAGCTGCTTGAAAGGCAATTTCATCAAAAGAGAAATTTCTGGGGCTAAGAGAGCAATGGGTCTCCATAAGATAAAAAGTGTCAGGAACATTGCATGTGATCAATTAATGTTAGCTGCTGATATTATTATTATTATTATTATTAGTGGAGGGTTGGAGGACGAGGAGCCCCAGTCTGTGACAGAAATTAGAAGGAGGCCTTGCCACCAAGCTGCTGCTCAGGGAGAGAGTGCCAGCCAAGTCTCAACCCATGTGACCACACTTCCATCCAAGACAATTTGAATTAATTTTGTGCATGAAATTTGGTGGGATGCAGTGCCAAATGTTTAACTGAAATCAAGATGCAAACTTCCCTTCATCTACTCGTTTTGTAAATCCTGTCAAAAATAAAATAAAAGCCATTAAGCTTGTCTGGCAACATTTGTCTTTTATGCACCACGCTATTCATTGTTCCTGACTCCTGCGTCCTCTGTCTGCGTGGCCCCCTCCCGCACTCCGGTATTTGTTCTGCAGTATTTACAGTCCCTGGGCAGGCTCGGCCGCACTGTCAGCTCTACTGACTTTGCCAAGTCTAAGATCCCTTTTAGGGACTTATTTTATTTAAAGAGCACCCCATTAATGGGTTTAATGGCCTTTCAATCACTTAGTATGCATTGTCAATGAGGGAGAATCGATTTTCTGAGAATTCCTGTTCTGGGAGGAAAACAAACAGCCCTTCCTTCCCATTGCAATTTGGCCAATGAACAGATGATGCAGAACCAGCTCCATCCCGGCTCACGGAGCTCTCCTGGCAGGGGGCCCGTGAGGGCGAGGATGTGGCTCACCCAGCACCACGCTGGGTAAGACCCGCTCCTTTTACCGTGCCACTTTCTCCTTTGGGACTTGACTTTGCTGGGTCGTAGGGACACCTTGTACATGCACTTTGGATGGGCTTGACTGTGGCTCTCACAAAAGACCCACTCCTGGGTTTGTGCCACCCTCTTTGGTAAAGAAACAAACCATTACGGGGTGGGGGGGTATCGGATCCTCCTGGTCCACAGTTATGGGGGGAAAGAATGGCTGGCACTCCAGCGTCCCCCCAAGACATGGACTTTTCTTGGAACGCCACAGTCCTGAGTTCCAGAACCTTGAAGCAATGATCAAGCACATGTACTTTCCCTGGGGTGAGCTCTAATTTCATCAGCATCTGTTGATGACCTTCTGTGTAGAAGACATTATGCCTGCCACCGTGGGAGGTAATGCAGGGGGCATAATGACAGTCGAAAGCAGTCTCGGCCAGAACTCAGGTTTGTCCCTCCCACATTAGGATCTTCTTTAGCTGTTGTTATGAGCAACTGTCTCTCCTCCCTCTCCTGTTCCTCCACCCCATCCCTCCTCCCCTTTCTCCTCCTCTTCCTCCCTCTTTTCAGCCTTCTTCCCAGAATCCTGCATTAACCCCCAGATTCTTAGTAACAACAGCTGCGTTGTATGCAAGGTGACATGTGCCAGAGTCCCCCTCTTGGCACTCTGCACACACAGTAAGCCTCGCCACAACTCTATGGAAAGCCTATCGTCACTGGTATCCCCATTTTACAGAGAAGAAAGCTGAGTTTAAGGGACGTTAAGTCATTAGCCAGGGAACCAGATCCATCTGACTTAAAAACATTTTCTCTTAAACCATATGCTTCCTCTGTCTTTTCTTGCTCTTTATGGGGCACTTTGATTCTCAGGGAGTCCTGATTAGCCGGCACCCATTGTCCTACGGTAAGCAAAACAAGTCTGTTTATATCCAACTGGTTATAATAACAATAGCTATAATCTGTGAAGTGCCCATTTTGCGCCAAACACCTCATATATCTTTTTCCACTTAATTTTCACAAAACCACCTCTAGAGATGGAGCAAAGGACACCAAGAGGTTAAGTGACTTGCCCAAGGTCTCCCAATTACAAGTAATAATAATGGTGCAATTGCTAGCATTGATTGAAGGTTATTATTAAATATGCCAAGCAATGGGCTAAGGTTTTTATATCTATAGATTTTTCATCCTAACAAGGCCAGTAGTATTATTTATAGCTTACAAATGAGGAAACTGAGGCTCAGAGATTTAAAGTAACTTGCCCAAGGTTGTACAGCCTGTAAGTGGCGGAGCCAGCATTTGACACCAGACAGCTTGATGCTTGTGCTCGTGATAATAACGCCACGGTCACGTCCCAAAGCCTGTGTTCCTCATATTGCACCAAAGCCACGTCTGACCTCTCCTAAAGCCCTTTTGGAAAACGGCCCATACGTTTCCCCAAAACAATTGTTAAAGGCAAACCTGGGAGACTTCAGTTTTTGTGGCAGGGCTGTCTCTTAACAATCTCCTACCCTGAACCAGAATTTCATTTGCATTTGTCCTTCTGCAATAGTTCCCAATTCCCAAGCAGAGCACAATTTAACTGTAAAATTTGCCTTAACTAGGCAGCTGTCTGCTGCAGTCGGGCACCAGGCTCAGGTGCGACTCCCAGTAGGCCCTCCTGAATCCGCGTGCCAGCCCCTGTAAAGCAATATAAAGTCACCTCCGAGAAATTAGATGCCACTTGGAAGAGGCATATGCTGCCATGCCCGCTTGTTGTCAGCTCAGAGCACTGCAGGGGGTGCCAATCATGACTCAATTACTCCCAGGACTTCTCTCCTGAAGGCTTCCCTGTCATTTTTGAGAAACAGCGCAGGGCAGACTACCAAATGCCCCAGCCCAAGAGTGTTTCTTGGGATCATGTCTTGGAGAGGAGGGTTTATAGACCGAATTGTCCTCCCTTCACCACAGTGTCAAAGGCCACCAGAAGGAAGGATCCCAACATCCAACGGGAAAGGTGATTCTATTCAACAAATGTCACCCGAACCCTCTACGATATTTAGGACACCGTGCTGGGGATACAAAGGTAAATGGAAAGCACAATCTCAGCCTGACATGACCCCACAATGCAGGTGTGTAATGTTCCAGGCAGAGTACAGAAAGGTGCTCTCAGAAAGGCATAACCAATGAAGTTTGGACATCTGCTTAGCGGTGTTAGTTGAAATGAGGGAAACAGATGAGATTATCCCAAGAAAGACCATAGAAAACAGGAAAGAAGAGAAAAATGCCCAGAAGGCAGCTTCTACAGAGACCTAAATCTGTGGGACAGAGAAAATGGTAAAGATGTCATAGAAAAGGAGAAAGAAGAAAAGAGTAACAGCACAGACTCCCAGGAAGCCCAGAGTGACAGGTGGGAGGGACATTTCTATAGTGTCCAATGAGACCAAGGAAATGATCCAGGACAAAAGGCCATGGGACCAGGAGCTAGGAGGATGCTGACAACCCTCAGAAAACGGTGTCGGGGAAGGGCAACCCGCAGTTTGCCCAAGGTCAAGGGGTCAAGTGGATGGTGAGGAAAGTGACTAGACAGTGAAAACAACTCTTTAGAGACGTTTAATAATGAAAGGCAGGGGAGGTTGAGGCCAGCAGGTTGAAGGGGAGCTGGCCTAAGGGACATGTTTGAAGGATGGAGGAGATCCAGGGAGAAGACAGCTGGAGGACGCAAGGGGAGCACGTGTTCTTGCTGGAGTGAGATTCCAGGGCAGCAGTAGGGAACAAGGGCACAGGGGGACCAGCTCACAACAGAAAGGTGGAGAGACACTTCAGAGACAGGTGCGAGGAAAAAGGCAAGCAGCCGCCTAGTCATTTTCAGATGGAGAAGGAGAAGTGGAAGGAACTTATAATTGGTACCCTTGACTGTGCTGTAATATCAAAAAATCATCTCCAAAAGAGTTGATTATTCTGTCACAAACGATCATCTTCCAAAGGAAGATGCTAGAGGAAATGGGGAGAGGGTCACTACATCTTTGAGAGTCATTTGTCATCAAGCTAATTTTCATCCTGTTCTTTCTCGTTGGTTTTTTTAAAAATTACATTTATAATTGCAGTAAATTTCATTCTTCACACTTCCCTGTCTTTACTTCTTCTTAGAAGTATCTTCTAGCCTTCATCTTCAGGATTTGCTTCCTCTCGTTACCATCAGCTCTGGAGTCCGAGGGGGCTAGTTATCCAGTCTGAAGACGATCCGGGTCTTTCTCTTCCTCTCGACTGTTCCCCTGCTCAGCAGTCCTCTCCCCAGATATGGGCAGCGGGAGCACAAAAGGCTAAAACTCAAGCCGGTTTGCTTTATTACTTATTTTGAGATCTAGCCAAGTACTGTGAAGCTATTAGCTGAAATGAGATTGGGGGCTATCTGAGGTCCGTAGTTATTTCATTATCCCTGAATGGAACCACCACCCATGGTTCCTCCTAAGTCAGAAAGACGAAAATGTCTATGTGAAAGACACACTGAGTGAAGGTCCAGCCGGCAGAGGTCTAAATAAACACCTCTTGGTCTGGCCACCTCCTTGCTTTCGCTCTGAGTCTCACTTTCTCATCAGGGCAGTCTAATTTGCAATTCCAGATGTAGCATTTTCAGATTGGAAGCACCAGGAGCTAACACCGTGCTATGAACTGGTCAGAGGTTCTTCCAGTGCCTGGAATGCGATTCCTTTAAATATTCATCAGCGCTATGGTTAGGGCAGCATCCGATGCTTTGTTCTCTACCTATCTCCTTGACAACTGAGCACAGGACATGATCAGATGGTGTCTGGTTTCTGTTTACTTCTTGTCAAACTTTGACAGGTATGTATTTTCAAAATGCTCTAATAGGTCGTGATGTTGTTGTTCTATAGGTTTGCAAGCTGTTACCACCGGGGGATAATGGGTAATAAGTACACAGGATGTCTCCATATTATTTCTTACAACTGCATGTGAATCTATAATTATCTCAGAATAAAAGGTGTAATTTTAAAAAGCTCCTGGGGGAGGGGAAATGAAGAGTCGTTCTCAATGGATATAGTGTTTTGCAAGACAAAAACATTTTGGAGATCTGTTGTACAATAATATGAATACATTTAACACTAATGAACTGTACACTCAAAAATGGTCAAGATGATAAATTCCTATGTTGTGTATTATGGTTTTTTTTTAACCACGATTAAAAAAATTTTTTAAATATATATTTTTTAAAAGTCTAAGAATTTCTGGCCGGGCGTGGTGGCTCATGCCTGTAATCCTAAGACTCTGGGAGGCCGTGGTGAAAGAATCGCTCAAGGTCAGGAGTTCAAGACCAACCTGAGCAAGAGTGAGACCCCGTCTCTACTAAAAATAGAAAGAAATTAATTGGCAAACTAAAAATATATAGAAAAAATTAGCCGGGCATGGTGGCGCATGCCTGTAGTCCCAGCTACTCGGGAGGCTGAGGCAGTAGGATCGCTGAGCCCCGGAGATTGAGGTTGCTGTGAGCCAGGCTGACACCACGGCACTCACTCTAGCCTGGGCAACAAAGTGAGACTCTGTCTCAAAAAAAAATATATATATATATATATATATATATATACACAAAAATTAGCCGGGCATGGTGGCGCATGCCTGTAGTCCCAGCTACTAGGGAGGCTGAGGCAGTAGGATCGCTGAGCCCCGGAGATTGAGGTTGCTGTGAGCCAGGCTGACACCACGGCACTCACTCTAGCCTGGGCAACAAAGTGAGACTCTGTCTCAAAAAAAAAAAAAAAAAGAAATATATATATATATATATATACACACAAAAAATTAGCCGGGCATGGTGGCGCATGCCTGTAGTCCCAGCTACTAGGGAGGCTGAGGCAGGAGGATCGCTTGAGCCTAGGAGTTTGAGGTTGCTGTGAGCTAGGCTGATGCCACGGCACTCTAGCCTGGGCAACAGAGTGAGACTCTGTCTCAAAAAAAAAAAAAAATAAATAAGTCTAAGAATTTCTTACCAGGAGAACAACCAAACCTAAAAATGATTTTATATGTTCAATACAGTCACTAAAATGGCTAAAATTTAAAAGGCTGACAATGCCAAGTGTTGGCAAGCATGTGAAGGAAGTGGAACTCTCCTGGGCTGCTGGTGGGATATCTGATCACTGTGGAAAATAGCTTGGCCATTCCTGATGAAATTACAAACACTTACTATCCAGAAATTCCACTTGCAGGTATTTATACAAGAGAAATGAAAACGTATGTCCACAAAAAAGACTTGAACTTAGCACCTTTATTCAAAATAACCAGAAACTGGAAGCAGCCCAAATATCCATCAACTGGCAAATGGATAAACAAGTTATGATATATGCACTGAAGTGTGTCAGTGCATTAAAATAATTAAAACTACTGATAAATGCTACATGAGTGCATTTCAAAAATATTTATGCTAAGTGAAAGAATTTAGACATGAGTGTATACTGTGCAATTCCATTTACTTGAAATTCTAACACAGGCGATGCTAGTCTGTATGACTGAAAGATCTGTGGTTGTCTAGGGACAAGGGGAATCAAAGGTGAGAGTTGACTGCAAAAAAGCACAAAGGAACCTTTTGGGGTGGTAGAAATATTCAATATTCTGACTGAGGTGGTGATGATTACTCAGGTGCACGTGTGTGTATATTTTATGTAAAATATACCTCAATAAAGTTGGTTGAGAAAAAAGAGAAGGCTCAAGGATATTTAACCATATCAGAAAATGAAATAAAGCCTAGCTATGATTTTCTTATATTCAATAGCCGGAGGACGCAAGGGGAGCACATGTTCTTGCTGGAAGTTCTTAACTTCCTAATCTTAAATGCATCTTCAGAAATTATTAGGTACCCTGAGTCGACAGACTGGCTTAGATCAGCCAGTAGGGGGAACTCTTTCTCAAATTCAGGCTTCATCAACTCAACAACCTTCCAGGTTAATTGCAAAGCTTTGAGGATGTGACTCTTACTATCTACACATCTTTTCCCTCTCCATAGGTGCAGCTACATAGCCCCAAGTCGAAGGAGCTCAGAGCATCCCCATTGAGAAACCAACCCTGCTCCCACTGAGGGATGAGGAAGGAATAGTTCCAGTCCCAGTCTGATCTTGAGGATGAGGCTGGTGATGACTTGTAAACAAGGCTTCCTCTTAGTCCCCAGCCGCAGTGTTTGTGCCTCTGCTCCTGTCTCAAGTGCCTGACAGCAGGGTCCAGACTTGTTTTTGCCAGTTATTCTATAGCCTGGAGGCCCCATGAGACCTAATGCCAGACCACCTCGCCTGCGTGGGCTGCCATTTGCCTGCAGCCAGGTTCCCACAGTGCATAACTCTGCCCGCCCACAGGACCGTACCTGGGACACTCCCCTGCAGGAACTCCTGGAAATTAGGCCTTGCCCACCCCTGTCTGCCACACCCTGGCATGCCACTCATCCACCCCAGTGTCCTCGTCACCAACTCCCGAGCCCTTCCCAGATTTATGAATGCCAGGTTCATCCCCCAGGGATGGCCACCCCCCACCAACTACACTCTGGTTCTCAAAGGCATTACGTCTAGTCATTGTTCACCAGAAAACACCTTGGTGAGACAGTAAGTTCTTAGAAAGCAAATTCTGAGTCATTGTAAATTAATTCTCTTCATTTTCCATCCAGAATCATGGAACTGTAGATCCAGAAGGGTTTCAGAGCCCATCTGCCCCAGCACCCTGCCATAGCAGGGATTGCTGAGTGCACATGCTGAGCCCACTTTCCAACACTTCCAGTAGGGGGCACTCACTACTTCTCAAGGCTGCCATTTTTAGACAGACATGGTTGCTAAAATCTCCTTTCTATGAGCTTCAAATTTATCTCTTTGGACATCTGCCTACTATCTTGGTTGCTGCTATCATTTTGTGAGGAACACAGAATTGTCTCTTCTATACGACAGCACTTTAATTGTTCAAAGTCTGCAACCACGTGTTCCTGTCTCCTCTGCTTCTCACATTCTTCTTCTCTTGGCTCAGGAAAAAGTCAATTCAATTCAATTCGGTTCCTACTCAGTTCCAGACAGTGTCCTGGGTGCTTGGGATGCAAAGATAAGTAAACCACAGCCCCTGCTTTCAAAGAGCAAGTAGGGTGGAAGGGAGAGTGGATGCATCTGGGGTGGACACTCCAAGGAGCTAGCAGCACTGGGTGGGGAAGGAAAGAGTGAGAGGGTATTCCAAGCACTGGAAACAGTATGTGCAAAGGCCCAGTGGCAGTGCTGGAGAGGTTTGGCAGTGGAGCAGGGGGTAGTGTAATGAGAGATAATGCTGGAGAGGAAATCAGAACCAGATTGTAAGTCATGCTAACAAGTTTTAAAAAGGTGAATGACATAATACTTCAGTTTTAGAAAGACTTTCTTGACTGCTGTGCACAGAAGCAATTGGAGAGGGACAAGACTGAAGACAGGGATGTCCCTGAAGAGGCCATCATACGAGCCAAGGGGGAGAGGTCCCCAGCCATACCTAAGGGAGTAGCAAGAAGTAAACTCAATGGAGAGCTGCTCAAAATATCAAATCAATAAGATTTGGATGTAGGATTGCAGGAGAGGGAAATTCAAAGCCATTTTTCTGGCTCAACTGGATGGTGCTACCCTTAGAAGATAGACAACTGGCAAGGAAAACCAGGTGGGGAGCAGGGGGGTTGGGAGTGCCACTTGTACATGCTGAGTGTTTGTGGGACACACAGGTGATGTTGAGCAGGTGGTGTCACAGCTCAGAGGAGATATCTGGGTGGGAGACTTGGGGTGTGAGTCACAGGCCCATAAGTGGTTGATGAAGACATGGGTGTGGATGAAGTCAGACAGTAAATGTGTGTAGCGTGACAAGAAAAGGGGACTGAGAACCAAACCCTGGGAAACATTTTTGGGATGGGCACAGAACAGGAAAAGTAGGGAGTGGCTAGGAGACGTGAGCAAAAGCAGACACAACTGTAGCAAAATAAAGTTTCTAAAAACTTGGCCATCCTGGGAACTTCATCCTTTGTGCTTTTTTTTTATTGCTATTTTGTTTTATTTTTCAATAACCTTCATTGGCTAGGGAGTTTTGAATGGATACATATTCCAGACATAGTAGAGGGGAACTAGCTCCTACATCTGGACCCTATACTTCTGAAAATACAGGTTGTATGTTGTGATGGCTCATATTGAACTTGTCAGACAGAATCATCTGAAGTGTTGCAACAATTAGCTAATCAATCAACACTTACTGAGACTGATTGTGTTGAGATTTTATAGGTAGGAGTATAAAACCATTACTGACACTTCCAGAAACATACGCTGTGGTTGAAGAGATCAGAGACAGATATATAGGTGGACATGGATGACCCTGTTTGATTGTCAAAATAAAAACCTGCCACTCCCAGAATCTGACACACCCTCTCATGCCTTCCTGCTTTTGCTCCTGGTATTTCCTCCACCTGGGACTCCCTTCTCTTCTTGTGCTGGTTACCAATTTATTGCCTCTCAGCTCCAAATTTACCCTTTTTGGCTTCTCTGTGAAAATGGATCTGGGCCCTTCAACGACCTATTTTTTTTTTCTTTGCCCACTGGCATGATGTTAAGCTTTGTCAATAGAGGGCGCTAGAGAGGAAAGGGGGTTTGTTCTTTGTTCCCATGTGCCTGCTCAGCAGGCTTCTCCAGTGCTGCCTAGTGGCCAGTTTCTTGGGGCCAGCAGCTTCTCCTAGCATCCCTTGGCTTGGGGAGTTTTGTAGCAAAATGCCTCCCGTGAAACACCTTCCCATGAACAGCCTTCTCCAGTATTCTGGGTGGGAGGATTTCTGCCAAGTTCTAGATGGCAAATTTCCAGCAAGTTCTACTGGCACAGCACCACAACATCTTCTCCACCAATCAGTGACCCACGGTCATGCCCCCTCCAACAAGATCTGGACTTCAGCCCTGGAGATAGCGGCTTCTCCTTATATCTGCTATTCTTGTATGGTTTAGAGTGTTTTTTGCTTCTTACTAGTCAATATTTTGTTACTCCAATTCCTGATATAGTCAATAATTCTTCATATTAAGCTTTCCCTGTTCAAATTATGGTGTAGTTTTGCTCTCCTGACTGGACCCAGATTGATATACTTTCCTTGTCCACCTGATAATCTTCTACTTATCCCTTGAGATTAGACTTAGGCATCATTGCTGTACTTTGCCTGACAAAAAACTCAGTAGGTACGTGCTGAATGTGTTTATTCATGCATGAATGAATGAATCCTACTATTGCTTGGAAGTTATTTAGGAGACAGGTTGGCAAGTGAGACTCACCTTTTACTTGATTAATAACCAGAATCCCAGAGAGGCCATGGCTGGAAGACCCTGGATTTGGTGTCTTAGGGACAGAGGTTGGAGTCTTTCTGGAGTCTTCTCATCAACCCAAGCCAGGCCTGCATAACCATGGCTACCTCCCCATACAGACAATTCTACCTGTCACCCTGCCTGCTTCAGAAATAGTGTGAACTGGCAAGGAACACCCTTAGTGTGACTAAGGGTCCCACAGCCCAAACTGGTTTTTACAGTCTAATCTAATGGCACAAAAATGAGAAACCAAGGGAAAATTTCCCAAAGATACTTATCTTTGAGCTGCTCTGATGGTCTTAATAAGCAAAAGTTATTAAATAGTCAATTTTCATATCAATCAGGCAGGTATTTAGTGTAGCAATTCCCAAACACTGGTCTTCCATACAGTGGGGTATTTCCAGGTACCCCCAGAGGTTTTGCAAAACTCTCAAAAAGATCCCAATGGACAATCTTAATTTACTTTATATTAAAAATTAAATATATGCTTGGTGGCACTTTTAGGAGGCATGAAGTAGGAGCAGGAATGTTACAAAAAGAAAATAATGGTAGAGTAGGAAAATTTCAAAGTATGGAAATTATTCATCCACATTATAGGAAAATGCATAAATCAATTGACATTATGTGCCACACCTTTAACCACTCCCGAAACAAGGCCATAAAAAATTATTATATATACACACATAATACACACACACATACTTGTTTACCTTGCTTTATCTTGCCCACATAGACTATATATATACATAAACATTTGTATATATGGACAAATATATTTCTCCTATAATATTCATCACAAGATTTTACTATCTTTTTGCTATACCTTCATGTCTATATTGTTGCCTCAGTGTCTCCCATGTACAGAATGTTGTGCTATACAGACTAAAAATGTGAACATTTATAAAGTTTTAGGATAATGCCAAGCACAAATTAAAGACTATTTTAGTGTTAAAAATAATTACATAGAAATAAACTTAACCAAGGAGGCAAAAGATTTGTAGACTGAAAAGTACAAAATTCTGCTAAGAGAAATTAAGGATATAAATAAATGAAAAGACTTCTCTAGATCATAGGCTTAATATTGTTAAGATGTCAGTACTACCCAAAGTAATCTACAGATTCAATGCAATCCCTATTATAATCCAACAATATTTGTGCAGAAATAGAATAATTCAAGCTAAAATACTTATGGAATCTCAAGGGACCCAGAATAGAAAAAACAATCCTGAAAAATAAGAATAAAGTTGGAAGCCTCACACTTCCTGATTTTAAAACTTGCTACAAAGCTACAGTAATCAAAAGAGTGGCAGTGGAAGAATGACAGATAGACCAGTGACATAAAACAAAGAACAAAGAAACAAACCTTTCCACATATATGATCAAATGATTTTCAACAAGGCTGCCAAGACCATTCAATGGGGAAAGGACAGTCTTTTTCAGCAAATGGTACTAGAAAAACTGGATATTCACATGCATATTGATGAAGCTGGACCCTTACTTTACACCATATACAAAAATTAAATCAGAATGGATCAAAGCCCTAAACATAAGAGCTAAAACTCTAAAACTCTCAGAAGAAAACATAGGGAGGCTGGGCGTGGTGGCTCACGCCTGTAATCCTAGTACTCTGGGAGGCCGAGACGGGTGGATTGCTCAGGAGTTCGAAACCAGCCTGAGCAAGAGCGAGACCCCATCTCTACTATAAATAGAAATAAATTAATTGGCAAACTAATATATATAGAACAAATTAGCCGGGCATGGTGGCGCATGCCTGTAGTCCCAGCTACTCGGGAGGCTGAGGCAGCAGGATTGCTTAAACCCAGGAGTTTGAGGTTGCTGTGAGCTAGGCTGACGCCACGGCACTCACTCTAGCCTGGGCAACAAAGCGAGACTCTGTCTTAAAAAAAAAAAAAGAAAGAAAGAAACATAGGGGATATCTTCACGACATTGAATTTGGTGATGATTTCTTGGATATAGCACCAAAAGCACAGGCAATAAAAGAAAAAAATAAATAAACTGGCCTTGATGAAAATTAAAATCTTTTGTGCACCAAAGGATGCTGTCAAGAGAGTGAAAAGGCGTCCTCCTGCTGACTAATGAAGTGTGAGTGTGACCAGTGTTTGGTCACATGAGGTACATAACGAGGGCCTCAGACCAGGCCTCCTCCCAGCCACTGGCTGTCCTTGTGCCTTTGTCCAGCCTGATGCAGGACAGACCAGTATGCCCCGGGCCAGGGCCTTCTCCTCCCAACCTTACTGCTGGTGGCAGAGCACTTGAGAGAGATGTAGCCCAGGTACAGTCACTGTCAACACAGAGGGACATGTGAGGGGACAGGCTTCTTTAAACATTATCCAAGAACAGGCCCAAGGGAGCACGCGCCCTCTAAAGATATCTGGTGATTACTTGACCCCCTCATTCAGCTACAAATCCTTTCGAGTGAAAAATAAAATGGAATAACTAATGCTGTGCATGAATCATTCACTATAACACCTGTACAAGCTGGATTTGGGGAAAATTTTTAGATTGGAGGTTTCAAAATGTTAATGTTTTTACCAATGCGTATGCTTGTCTTCAATATATTATTAACAGATGATATCCTGGTCTTTGTTATATTAGTATATTGTATTAATACATTTTAAACTAGTGGTATCATGCTTTTCCATACATTAATATATTTTTCTTTTCTGTAATACCCCTCTCTCTTTCTGAGTATGATAGAGACCAGTGTCATCACAAAGGCTCTGTATTAATATTTATTGAGCGCTTATGACATGTAAGCTCATTACATGTACTATTTAATCCTCACAATATCCTCATTTTTCCTTAACCTCTAAATGTTCCTGAGAAACACACAGAGTCTCAGTAACCTGTCCAATGTCAAATAGCAAGTAGGGAGAGAGCTGAGCGTCACACCAGGCAGTCTGACCCAGATCCTTCCTATAAACAAACTACCCTGTTTCCCCAAAAATAAGACCTACCCATAAAATAAGCGCTAGCAGGATTTCTAAGCATTTGTGCAATATAAGCCCAACCCCGGAAAATAAGACCCAGTGATGGGTGTGGCTACGCAGCGTGTCTGCACAGCCCATGCATTTCATCGCAGAGCGGTAAAGATTTGCAGCCCTTCTCGTCTGCCCCATCGTGACAGCTACTATCCCAGAGGTGACCGGAAAGGTGTGGGCAGCCCCACCAACAAGGTCAGCTCCCCCTGTCAGGTCCCGGCCATCTTGTGTGTGCTGCAAGCTGAGGCTTTGAGGGGAAAGTCTCCTCAGTGAAGTGAGGAGCGGGTCACTCCGCTTTAGGTATTGTGTGTCCCCAGGGGGAAGAAGGAAAGCTGTGGCCGCCATTTTACTCAGCACTGTGGGCCTCTCTCACCCCCCACAAACACCAGGGGATGGGGAAAAGCTTCAGCAGGCAGTCTCCTACTGACCCCAGAGGGATCATTTCTGCTCCACTGTGCAGGTTGGACCCAGTGCTCACTGGATCTCTGATAGATAAGCCAGCCCTGCTCATTTAATGAGAGCTCTGTTGCTCAACATGAGAGATTGGAGCCAACGGTTCTAAAGGAAATAGAGTCACAAGAAATTCAGGATGGAATTCAGGGTTTGGAGAGTTATGATGATGTTCCAGAAGAAGACGACTTAACTATATTTGAATAAATGTTGATTGTTGTGCTGTACTTAAAAAAAATAATACATCCCCTGAAAATAAGCCCTAGGGTGTCTTCTTGAGGAAAAATAAAGATAAGACCCTGTCTTATTTTCAGGGAAACACGGTAGCCTGGTGACCTCAGCAAGTTCCCTTCTACACTCTCTGGGGCCATTGTCCTCATCTGTGGATGAAATGAGGGAGTTGCATCAGAAGTGTGAGATTTTCTTCCAGCTTGAACATGTCTATTTCCTTGTCCCCACACGCAAATGGTCCTCCACCAGGGCTTCCCACACGTGTCCACCAGCATTCCCCACCTGGACTCTGGAAGGAGATTTGAGCCTGAAACCAACAGAGTCCCTGAGCTGTTCATCATCCTGTTGTCCTGCCCCAAACCGCCTTTGCTCTTCACCTGCACGCACCCCTGAACTATCTAAATATCTCAGCTGCTTTAACAGTCACCCACACTCTGAAATGACCCAGGAAAAGAAAGCCACAGATAAAAAAGATTCAAGACCTGGGAGGAGGGTAGAGTTCAAACTGATATTCTCATTACACTTCCCTCTTTCCTCTCCTGGATTCACAGAATTTCTTCCCACTTGTGAATTTCCTAACGAGCCTGGGCAGTGGCGTGCTGGTAAATGTTTAACAGTGGGCTCCAGGAAAACAAAACAAGCCCTGATCTGAAGCACTTTCTGATTTCTCTAGTTTAAATATTCCCGCCATGGCTGATCTCCAGCTACCAACACGGAGTCACTGGACACGAAGTTGGCAAGAGATGTGAGCCAGTAGGAGCTGGTGCCCCCACTCCCCTAAGTCCGTGTCTTAGTAGTATTTCCTCTGTACACCTTGTAGCCTAAAGAGTTGTTCATTCATGCATTCTGTGAGCTTCTTTAAAATTATACTAGGAATGTGCACAAAGTATCCATTAAAATAGTTATTCATTACAAATCAAAAGCCCTATTTCAGTTCATTACAAAACATTATTTTCCCAGTACTCCCCCCAGAGGTTCCTTGGGACAAGACAGGTGTAATGATGGTTTTTCTACATTCAGATAATTCATTTACCCAAATCCGATGAGACAATTTACTTCTCTTGGATTAGCAATTCTCCTTAACATCCTAAGCATTGGGAAAAGTGGCATCACTACATCCTTGACTGATATAAAGCCCAACCTGCTTTGTTGTTGAAAGTTTTCAAAACCAACCAGAAAAAATATCACCTCTAGAAAACGCTCATTTAGAAATAGACCTTCTATAATTCTTTTTCTCTACATTGTTATATTCCAGATACATGTGGGATGTGAAGAGTACCAACCCTGGTACTCCTGGAATCTACTGCCTAGATTCAAATCACAGTCCCCCAACTTATTAGCTGTGTGATCTTGGGCAAATTGCTTAACCTCTCTGCGCTTTGATTTTCCTACTATCACATAGGGTAATGATAATAATAGTTGCTGTTGTGAAAATTGAGTAACTGTACATACAACACCCAGAACAACATATAGGAAGTTCTATTTAACTGTTAGCAGTTGTTATCATCAAACACAATCAAGGGTTTCTTGAATGTCGTCCAAGTATCTCTCCAACAAGATGGTGTAGTCCTTAAAGTCTTTTTGCAATTTGCCTCCTAGTGCCTCGCACATAGTATGACTTTAATAAATTCTTGTTGAATAAACAAATGAAGTCATTAACTGATTAAATGTAACTGATCAATGTAACTCCAAAACATCCTTGCCACAAATAAACTACTAGATCTGTCATCAGGACATTAGGCACACTTTATGTCTCCATAAGCCCCTCGGAAAGTAGGAAAGGAAATCATGAATAAGGTCTTGGAGTAATTTTTCAGAGCTGTTAACATATATTTATGTTCAAGAATGTTTATATAAGCCAGAAAAAATGAAAACAACCTAAATGTTCATCAACAAAAGAAAGGTTGAATACATTATACTGTAACCGCTCAATATTTATGTTTTCAGGAAGTATTTATTAACATGAAAAAAATGCCCTAATTGTAATAAGCTAAAAAAAAATCAGCATATAAAATTGTATAAACAATATAATACCAATGTTCGTTTTTTAAAAGTGTGTTTGTATGAAGAAAGAAATAAAAAGAGACTTATAAAAAATATACTGTAATCATTAATACCTATCCCTGATTGGTGGGATTTATGGTGAGTTTTTTTTTAAGTTTTCTTTTGATATATTTCTGTTTTTCTCTTTTTTCAAATTATTTCAAAATATTATGGGGGTGCAAATGTTTTTGGTTACATGGATCACTTTTGTTATGCTTGAGTCAGGGTTATAAGCATGCCCATCACCCAGATAATGTTCATTATATCCAATAGGGTAGGTTTTTGCCCATTCCTTCCTTCCCTCTCCCCTCTGCTTGATTTCCACTGAATTTTACTTAAAAATATGGGTGTCATCCTTGTGCAAGGGACATGCCAATCTTATCTGTATTTTTCCAATTTTTAGTATATGTGCTGTTGAAACAAGCACTGTATTTTTCTAGTATTCCTAAAAATGATAAAAAGAAAAGAATTGCTTTAAAAAAAATAGATCTGAATTATCAACCTAGGAATTAATGTCTCAGGAATGAAATTACGTGTCCCTATGTTCACTGACCTAACCACCTCTGCCGATCTGCTACATCACTCACCTACACACGCACTCAGTCTGATATTCACCGACACCTGTCCCCATCGCATTCCCAACCTCCAAAGTGTTCCAAATCTGACATGATGGCATAATCTATGTGTTGCAAATATGACACCAACATCCAGCTGTTTGGAGGCACCAGTCATTACCTTAATTTTTCACATTCCTTTCAGATATCTGGCGTTGGGTAAATACAGTCAGCCTCACGTAGACATATTTCCAGCTATTAAAAACCAAGCACATTTGTGCTATCTCCTGCCCTTGAGGTGCTTGATACAGGGGAAGCATGATTGAGTACCTACTGATAAAGCTGCACAAATGTGTCTTCTGAAATAGGCTACAGGAAAAACCCAGACTGGAGATGTGTGATATCCATTAAAATCTAGCTAAATTTGGATAAAACGAGGGTCTCAGTTTAGTGAATTGTGAATCCTACAATATTTGTTTAAGAAAAGCCATTTTAGGCCAGGCGCTGTGGCTCACGCCTGTAATCCTAGCTCTTGGGAGGCCGAGGCGGGCGGATTGCTCAAGGTCAGGAGTTCGAAACCAGCCTGAGCAAGAGCGAGACCCCGTCTCTACTATAAATAGAAAGAAATTAATTGGCCAACTGATATATATATAAAAAATTAGCCGGGCATGGTGGCGCATGCCTGTAGTCCCAGCTACCCGGGAGGCTGAGGCAGAAGGATCACTCGAGCCCAGGAGTTTGAGGTTGCTGTGAGCTAGGCTGACGCCATGGCACTCACTCTAGCCTGGGCAACAAAGCGAGACTCTGTCTCAAAAAAAAAAAAAAAAAAAAGAAAAGCCATTTTATTACTTTAAAGTCCAAATGGGCTTGAAGCACAATATTGTCTAAGTAGAGCTAGCAAGTACATAATAGGCTCCTACTTTTAGGAATAGGTAAGAATTATTTGTAGTGAGCATATCAGTCAAGTATGATTTGGTCCCTCTGATGTGCTTAAAAACAATTGATTCAAGATGACAAAAAAAGCAATGTATTCTCTTAAGTAGTGCAATTTTTTGCAATCTGATTTTTACTTTTTTTAAAAAAAAAAAGTGGAACCTAGAACAATGATTTTTATTCTTAATTTGCTTACCCACACCATTCCTCAAGGTTATCTAGGGCAATCTAGCTCCTTTGCTATGGATGGCAAAACCAAGCAGTTCTATTTCATATGAGGGACATCTCAAAACACTTGGCACATCGTGGGATGTGATCACCCCACATAAGAAGAAATGAGACAGTAGCTTGGCAGTTCCTGAAACACTTTAGGGCAGGAAATGATTAATATCAATGAATATTTTACCATGGACCCAAGTTTATTTCCACTGTCGGTGAGTTGATGATTTTATGGCAAGAACTTATTTACATAATGTTTGTTAGTTATCCCATTCACCTTTTACGTTTTATTCTTCTCCACGGCACATGTCACTAACACATCTATTTTATTATTTTTATTTTGTCTGTCTCCCCCAGCTAGAATATAAGCTCCATGAAGGTAATAGATTTTGGCTTTGTTTCACTTTGCTTTTGCTGCTTGCATTTAGAACATGCCAGTACATTGGAGGTGGCCAAAAAGAATTTGTTGAATGAATCAAGCTTCCTCATAGCCAAGGGGCATGTGTCTATGGTGAAAGTCTATGGTGAAGTAGAAAGAGCACTGGATTCAGAGTCCAAAGTAAATAGCACTTTGCTTGACTCAGACATTCAATGACCATTTTGGGGGTGGACAATGGGTAGATGAACAGATGGACTGATGGGTGGATGGATTAGTGGACAATCTGAAAAATGGGGACAACCGTTCATTAATAAAACAGTGTGAAAATAGTTATGACAGCTTAGTTGCTCAGTAACCCTTTCTTTTTCTTGTAGCTGATGTACAGAAAGCAGGAACAGGGTAGTGAGAACGCTAGCAGTATAAAACTAGGAAAGAAATCATTTAATCTCCTGTAAAAATGAAAGAAGACAGGAATCTGGGCAGAAGTATATGTTTTCATTCCTCCTTGTAGTGCTGCCAAGTCAAGACAGCGTTTGAGCAGAGGCAGGCGAGAGGCAGGGACATGGAGAAGGTAGACAGGCTGCCCAACCAGCCTTCAGTCTCACTTCAGCGGCCTCCTGGAACTGGGAGGCATCCAACTTCAAGCAACTGACAAAAGCCCTCAATAGTCACTCTTGTTTCAGGAATTTTAGTTCTGGTCATTAAATCTCAAGGGTAATCCAGCCTTGGCACTCTTGTTCTTAAATTTGCTCCTCCTGCTACAAGAGCTGAAGCCTTCAGCCGAGAAGACTGCCTTTCTCAGTCCTGCAGAGCTTTCAGGCTTGCGGGCGGTGTGGGCGGCTTGCTTAGTTAAAGCCAGAGTCGCCTGAGTGCAATAGCATCTTCTTTGGGGTGGGCATCGGGGTGAGCCAGGATGCCTCTGAGCAGATCCACTTCAGGTCCAGATCGCTCTGGGTGCTGACACTCTTGGAGATATATTTCTGGTGCTGGAAAGCAGAGCCAAAGCAAGATGATTAACCAGAGTTGGTGTGGGGACCCTGGCTACTGACATTCTTGGTTAGCCACTCCCTGGTGACTGTGTCCCAGAACAGGCCAGAGTGGAGGAGCAGAAGAAAATGACTGGCCAGCAGTGGGTGGGACCTTGGCTCTTTCAGTAGTAGCAGGTGGGTTTTGGAATGTGATCCAGGGTCCGGGGACACAGCTCTTCCTGAAGAACTCTGGAATGCCCATTGGTAGCTAACTGGGTGATCTGGCTGAGAATGGGATTTTTCCTGCTGTCACTGCCTCAGGCCTAAGGATCTCAAAGTGCCCCAGAGCTATACCTAATGCTGTGATGTGCTTAAGAAAATGCCCTCCTTTGGGGACCATAGCCCCTGCTGCCTTAAGGGGTTTAAAATGTAAACCTACCAGTAAGAGACCTTCAGGCTTCCTTGGGCACCAGCCATTGTTATTGTGAGTGTGGATTATTCTAAATCTCTTTTGCTGCAGGGCCTGTAGGAGGCTAGACTATACAGCAACCTTGAAAACCAAGCCCTCCCATCAAGAGCTGCCAGGAAACTGCCTTTCTCCCAGAGCTCTGCTAATGATACACCTGCTCCTGTGTTAGGAGGTGATGTTCCTGCCCCCGTCCATGGGAGTGATAGCACTGCATAGACATCCTAAAATACAAAAACGGAGTGAGAACAGCATTGGGGTTGGCTGGTTTCCCACCTGTAATTGACATGGAAACCACGCCTCTCAATTTCCAACATACAAAACTGCTGCAATGTGGCAGATCTATGGCTCCAACCACATGCTCTTTGGTGGTTACTGTGCCAAGGGATGGTCTTTGGAAATGAACATGCCATCTTAATTTTCACAGGATCACCTGAGCACTTGAGTCCCAGGTGTTAGAATTTGAACCCCTGGATGCATGGCCAGCACTGTAGTAAACCAGGCAATGCCGGGGAGGGAAAGAGTGGATTAAAGGGGAAGATCTGGAAACTGCTTTCAGATGAAGTGTGAGTATGATTCCCTGCTTAGCTAAAGCCATTGCTCCGGCAATACTGCTGAAACCTAGAACATGAAGAGGAGGTTCCAGGGAGGAGGTGGCTGGGGCCAACCTGAGCTGGGAGCAGGGTGGGGGCAACACCTTACCACATCGTGTGTGGATGCACATCCCCACCCCATGAGAGGACAGCAGAATGACACAATGGACTGAACCGTGGGAGTTTCCCGTTCAAACTACCAGTGTGGAAGGGACTCGGTGTCTCTCTCAGGGTGTGGGCAATCATGAGGTCCCCTCCGTCTCCCCCTGCCACTGCTCTCTCTGGGGTTCAATAGAAGTAGCGTATGGGGGTCACCATATCACAAGCTCAGCCAAGCTTCTCCCCAACCTCACACTCAGCCCACCCCACCAGGACCCAAGCTGGCTGGGTCCCATACCAACAGCCACCATTCCCTGCCTAGAACAATGCCTGGTACATACCAGGTGTTTAATAAATAGTTGTTGAACAAATGTACTTACTGAACTCTTCCTATGTGCCAGTTGCTGTGCTAAGAGCTTTATGATTATTATTTCATCTGCTGTTCGCAAGAACCTTGTCAGGTAAGTATCAACTCATTTTCACATGGGAAATTGCAGCTTAGAGATGTTGAGCAAATTATCCAAGGTCCTACCACCTGGTATATATAACAGGAAGTTAAACCTGTCCCCCACCCTGCCAGCTTCAAAGACTACGCTCTTAAACACAAGGTTACACTGCTTTTTTTGTCTCACTATTCTTTGAAGGTAGGAATAGGAACCAGAACACAAAAAGGAGGGAGGAGTAAAAAGTGAGCTGGACTTTTGCACCCCTGGCCCTGGCATTGGCCAGGTGGCGCTTGGCCTGGGGCCCCGGGACCCAGAGGAGGCCTGTCCCAGGCAGCCTATTTCCTTGAGGTTCTTCCAACCAAGGGACTCCCCTCCCTCCTTTCTGCCTCTTGGCCCTATCTTTCAGGAAAATGGGATTGGGAGAGGTGACCTATGGAATTAAATTCCAAATTATATTTCTTAGGTGAAGGAAATATAATCTCACAAGTTTGTTCATCCAGGAGGGACGCATACTAAATCCTTTAATATGAATAATCTCACTGTGTGTGTGCGTGTGTGTGTCTGTGTGAGTGTGTGTGTGTGCGCTCCTTCAGGATAGATAGGCTGAATCTACCTGGAATTATGCCAGCAGAGCTTTTAAACAATTTCTTTGTGGAACAAGTTGCTTCAGCCCATACCAGGTAACAGCTTTGGGTGGGAACATTCAATAAGGAGAAGACGCCACCCCTCCTGGTGCTTTTCCACTCTGAGGCACTAATAAATCAAGCTCCCCTTCAGTCTGCCAGGAAACCTAGCTCATGATCTAGTCTGTGGAACTTCATGGACTGTATGATCAAAAAACAAAAAGAGGGGGTTCAACCAGTCAACCAGATGGCCTTAGTGAGTGTCCCATGACAGGTATGGAAAGTATGAAAGAGTATGAAAGTATGAAATTATTATTTTTTTCACTTTTTAAAAATATTGATTTATTTAGAGACAGAGTCTTGCTTTGTTGCCCAGGCTAGAGTGAGTGCCATGGCACCAACCTAGTTCACAGCAACCTGAAACTCCTGGGCTCAAGTGATCCTCCTGCCTCAGCCTCCCGAGTAGCTGGGACTACAGGTATGTGCCACCATGCCTGGCTAATTTTTCTCTATATATTTGTTGGCCAATTAATTTCTTTCCATTTATAGTAGAGACGGGGTCTCACTCTTGCTCAGGCTGGTTTCGAACTCCTGACCGCCCTCCTTGGCCTTCCAGAGTGCTAGGATTACAGGCGTGAGCCACCAGGCCCAGCTGAAAGTATGAAATTATTGTGTAAGACTCTGCCCTCCGTGTCTTGTCATCCAGTTGGGGAGACAACCCATGCACCTCGAGTGAGGCACCCAGGCAGCCTTAGGCGTCAAATAAGCACTGTGGGCCATGAGGACCAGGGGTGCTCAGAGGCTGCTGAGCCAGCTCTCCAAGGGCTGGGTGTCTGGGAAAGCTTGGGTGGACACCACCCACTGCCTTGCAGGATGGCTTGGAAGGGTGGAGAAGGGAGGAGCCCCAGGACGGGTGGGGAACCATTTGTGCATGTGTGACATGAGCGCGCTCATCCCAGTCCAAATAACCGAGGCGGTCACAGGCTCTGATTAGGCAAAGTCAGCAGGGCATCTCAAGCAAGCAGGCGTGCCCGTGTCCATCTCCATGACATCACATACCCCAAGCAGCTACATGGGCTGCTGAGTTATGCCTTTTAAGCCAACTCTTTACTTAAGCTGCAAGCTGAACTCCTAACCAGCTTCGTGAAGAATTATTGTGACATTTCCAATCCTTCATGCAGCAGCTTGGTAATCAAAACCAAAATTGCTTTTGGCTCAAATCTTGTAGGTTCCCCACCCATCACGAGTATTCTTTCTTCTCTGAGTGTCTCGGACTCACATTTTCTTTTCTATGACATTAGCCACTGCCTTACCCCAGGCATCCTCACCTGCAGGATGTTTGGTTTTCCCCTAACTCAGATGATTTTTTTTTTACTCTTGGGCAAGACATGTCTGTAATACTCTCAGAGTGAATATACAATCCGTGTGTCATACTATAAAATGAAAGCCCATTGACAAAACTGCAGGCACAAAATGACAGTTGTAGAGAGAATAACAAAGAAACTTGTGTCAGGTCAGAGGCTTTCAAACAGTTCACCACACCCAGGGATCCTCAGGGGTGGAGTGCGGGAGCCCAGCAGAGAGCAGGGGACAGGAAGGATTCTCCTGTTCCCAGCACCCCCACCCACCTCTCTTCAACCAAGCAGTTCTTTGTCACGTTCTCCATGGTATTTTGGGGCTTCCTAGTAAGATTTATTTGAATAGAATGTTTTGTGACTAAAAAAGTTTGAAAATCACTAGATGTCTCAAGTTTCATAAAGTGCTTGTATTAATATATTTAGTCTGGAAATCTTCCAGACTGGGAGATCCCCGCCCCCTCAAAACCCCTTTAAATCCTTGTTTAATTAATGGGCTTTACTAATACCTGATCCATGTTGGCTATGTAATTAATGGGCAGTGAAAACATGGTAACATAGTAACAAAAAATTAACAAAATCCCACCAATAGTGCAAACATGCTGTCTGCAAACAATCTTGCAATATTTGTTAAGTTTCCACAATGTGATGGATAACGATCTCTTTTGTCTAATTTTTGAACCAACAGATTTTATATCCAAACTTCCATCATTCACATACCACCACTGTGATGATTGTTT